>NW_021635105.1:0-46334 GCF_004799145.2 Neltuma alba | reverse complement strand
TGTCACACCTTACTTATATAGTACCTTAGCATTCATTTAGACCCATTCCAGACCACTTTGGATGGTCTTAAACTTAAAAATTTCAATTTGGACGTTAATTTTCGGAATATTACTGTTCACTGTCCAGTTTTCAGATTACAGGTCCAACTTTGGAAAATCATAACTAATTCTAGAAAATCGTATGGAGGTGTTCCAAAATTCTACGGAAAGCTCTTTCAATGCTCTTTAAGGGAAAAATACTCAATTGGACTATTCTTGCCCAATTCGTACAGTTTATTGGATTAAGATTACTATTCATTTGGTAAAATCTGGACTTTCCAGATTCTGCGCCTTAACTTCGAAAATTCATATCTCATTGTATACACATCCAAATGATGTGATTTACCACTCATTTTAAAGCTTGGGATATGCATTATAAGTGTACCAAATTCCGTAGCTTAACTCATTCATATGATAGGTCGAACTGAAGCTTGAAATTAACTGCTTCAGGACCTACGTTTTATCCCTAATATCTCCTTACTTTAATTCTTTTTATTTCTTTGACATACATAGCATGGGCTTAATCTTTCTCATTCATACTCATATACTTTCATTCATGCCATAAACATCCTAAGCATATACATTGAAGTAATGGCATTCATAACATAATTTACAGCATAAGAGAATTATACATTGAATATTCATATCAATCATTTGCATTAATAATTCTCCACTTCTTCTCCTTGCTTCTCATGCCATTAGTGCCCATCATTGATTGACCTAAATGGTTGGTTAGGGAGGGGTGAGATTCGGGGGATCTCAGTAGCAAACAATACCATATTAATCATGCTAAATGGATGCTCATGCACTACACGCAACTTGTTTATTCTCTTGTTAATTAGTGACATACTAGCATGCTCAAAGCTAACTTCTTGATGCATGGCCATGGAGACATAATCTACTCATCATGAATAGCAATTACAGCAGCTAAAACATGTCACAATAACATTCAATAACATGTACACGGCAACACACAAGCATACAACATCAAGCAATGACAATAGGTAAGTTCACTACCTTGCACCTCAAGCTTTCCTTTACTTTTCCTTTGACTCCCTTGACTTTCCAACCATGGGGCTTTCGGTCAACATCATCAAACATCCTCTTGGATGTTCCAAAGGTCCTAAACATAAACATAATGATGACACAATCCATTAGGACCATTAGATTACATAAAGTTCAAGACTAGCTTTCTTGAACCTCAACCCTTTCTCTTAGTCTTAGGGTTTTCTTTCTACTTTTCTAACATAAATCTTATCATTTTACATCCTTATGATCCATTTCTATCAATTAGGACCACTTTAGATGGCTTTAGATTCAAGAATATCAAATCTGGAAATTTTGGTTCGCGGGTACTGTTCACGCAGAATCTCCAGAATTTTTGCTCAACTTTGAAAATTCATAATTAAATCTAGAAAAATCCAAATTGAGTGCTTCCAAGTCTCACTGAAAGATAATTAAGTTAAATTTAAAGGAAAAATAGTTTCAGGAACCAATTCTACGCGAACAGTACCAGAATTGTACGGAACTCGACAACTCCCAAAAGTTCAACACTGTTTCCAGATTTCAAACCCTAACTTTGAAAAATCACCATAAATCGTACACATATCCAAATGAAGTGTTCTACCCATGGATTTAAAGCTCACAGAGTGTACTTTAAGCATGCAAAATTTCAGAATCAGATACGCACAGTAACTAATTCGAAATAGGTATCAAATCAGATGCTACAGCCACCACATACCTTGATCTTGAAGCTTGAACTTTGTTCCTTCTTCTTGGCCTTCACCCCTACGTTTTTCTCTCTAAATTTTGGCAGAGTTTCCCCTCTAAACTCATGTTGGCTGAAAATATGAAGGGGAAGAGGCTCTATTTATAGCCAAAAAAGTTGGCTTGAATGGACCAAAATGCCCTTGGTGGCTAATAGAAAGGGTAAGGGCAAATTTGGAAGTTCAAGTGGACTTTTGCATCATCATTGCATCATCTTATTACATCATGCTTACCTCAACCTTCTAGAAGATGCCAAGTGTCATGAAAGTGGTGGAGGAGATGGGAGATTAGATCCTAGCCGTTGGATCAAACTTGTTTCATAAGCTTCCTCCGAATTTACTTGGCCCACGTTTCTCCGGCTTTCTTTATGGCCTTTCGGAGCTCAGAAAATTGTTCTGTCTGCTTTATAAATTCCCTTTAATTCTAGAGAATATCTATGAATTTTCTTAGGCCATAACACTTCCTTTAAACCTTGCATAAAAATTCATTTACCAAAATGCCCTTTTATCGGCAAAACCGGCTCTTTAATTTATTAAAGCCACTCTACTGGCCTTTTGGTTGCGGGACTAATTTTATAAATTAGTACAACCTTTCAACCATTTAACCTCATTTTTGTATACATTTTTGAGGTCTCTTGCTATTTTAAATAATTACCTCACATGGTATACTTTTTACCGGTAATAACCTCATAAATTCCGTTGAAGCTGCCTCAGGGGTATTTTCATCTTTTCTCTTCATAGAAGAGCCTTAGAATATTATTTTCAATTTTCTAGGATTTTCTTGGAATTCTCTGCGTACTCTTCCATTTTTACCCCTGTTGGTCATAACCTTCTGAATTTACAGTTTAGTCCCTTCTTGGACTTAGCTTCATATAATCCTCTCTTTGAGGTTTCTAACTTAACCTTTGGCCTGTCTAGTCTCTTTCTCTTTTGGGCCTTCGAGACTTTACTGGAGCCTCTAACCTTAATATACCGAGCCCCTAAAAACTTTTACTGCAGTGTAGTCCCTGAAACTGCTTTGACTTCCTTTCTCATCTTTGGGACTTCTGCTCACAGGGGTCTGGTAACCTATTTAATTTAGGCTATTTTCTGGAACTTCTAGGCCTAAAAGTCTGGATGTTACAATTCTCCCCTCTCAAAAAAATTTCGTCCTCGAAATTTCGGGTCAAACCTCTATTCTTACCCTTAATGAGAGGTTACCTGAGGGGAGTATCCCTACTTATACTTAACTCTGACCTTTTCAACTTTTCATTATACCTCATTTCGAGTTTCCACCCTGGGCTTCATACTTACATAACTCGTCGTTCTAAACTTTTATGTCATTCAGATGAGCATGGCCCTTGCTTTTAAGCATTTGGTCACCACTACTCACATTCTTCTAATACTTTAGGCTCATTCTTTCACAATAATACCATGATAGTGTGCCTGTCTTCATGGTATTTTATAATACCATGGCATTTCGGGTTCTCTTAATACAGCCTTTATCCATTCTTTGCTGTATACCCTGCTATTCCTCTTTACTTTAAGGGCATATCTCCTTTCTTTCCTTCATTGACTAGAACAGAATTGAGCCTAGTCTAATCGACAATAGACATGTCTGGAACAAGTCAAGGGTACTCTCTCTATTAGTCCACCGCTGAAGGAGATTTCAATATTTTAAACTCATCTCTAGTCATCGTCTTCCCAAAGAGGTACTGTACTCTTACCCTTATGGCTCAGCTACTTTCTCTTAGGCTTGGTCTACTATGACCTCGAGAGCTACTGCGCTCTACCGTAAGCCTCTTTAGGATCCACTATGACCCTGGAATACTATCATCCATCTGAGCCATCTTAGGATCTCTAGGAGACTCTGGACCATAGAGTTGAGTAATAAAATAAGTCACCTCCACTCAGCTAGTAACTTGACTGATTATTCCCCAAGACTGCTCACAGATATCAGTATTGTCTTCTTAGGCATTGCTCAATCCTTTCTGTCAACTCCTGAAATTCTTAGCCTTTCCCTATTTCTTTAGCCCTTCGTTTTAGCTTCCTTAAGTCACTTTCCTTTCTTTGTGCCTTTCGAAGGCACTGGCTCATCTCTAGAGCCCATTAACTTGCTATTATATCAATGCCAACTGCCTTGTCTTAGGACTCTATAGTCCTTGCTGTCTCTTAATAGTTTGGACAGCATCAGGAGAGGACTTATATCATCACATTCTCATTATCCTTCAGTATTCCGTAGTACCCTACTAAGCTCGAGGAGCATCTGTTTGCATATCACACTTCTGTTGTCTTAACCAGTTTCACTCTCTCTCTGGGGTAAGGTCCTCCTGTGCCTTATCTCGGCTACTTCTGCTTTTCCTGTGGGAGGACAGATTGCTTTAACTGGAGCATCGTCAACTCAACCACTTGCTTTCTGTTTCATTCCTTCAGAGGATAGCTTACTCTTACTAGAGCAGCGTCACTCTGATCCAGAGAACCACTTCCCAATCTTAGAGAGGTACTTCATGGTCAAGACTTTCCTCATGCAATCTCGGCCGGTACATTCCTCGAATACCATATCCCTATCAAAGGAGCCTCTCTACTAGATTACTCAATCTTATAAGCAGTGGCATCTATCTATAGGAATCTCATTTCTTAGATTCCTTAATGGCCTAATTGCCATGGTTGCACACTCTTGGATACCTTAGGGACATAAAAGAATCATTTTAGTCCTTAACATTATCATATATCTAAGCATCATCGAGCTCTAGGTATCACAAGGAACTTACTTATCTCTCTTTGTCTATTAGTTCCCAATGCAACCATCCACTATCATGTTCTTATTCATTTCCTTTCATCTCCATCCTCAAGAGGGATCTTGCCTCACTTTACTCTTTCTAACTTTCTTTACCTCTTGACCAATTATTCTTATTGTCAGGTATTGATCACCATACCCTCATCCATCACAACGAACATTTAATCACCTTGCTGTGTGGTATCTAGGTAGGCACCTAGGTCATCATTGACCTTTCATTTATTGTCATCTAATCTCTGTCCCTCTTGGTTCACTATCCCTTAGGATTCTACCTCTATTCAGGGATTTGAACAAGCTCTTAAACATCTCATTTGTTACCATGCCTCTATCGAGGTCATATCGATTACTTAAGGTACAGGTTGATATTCAGTTCCCTTACTAGGGCATTGACTTATACCTCTGACTGGCTTATTGTATCCTTAACCATTTGTTTCTATGGTCAAATGCTAATCATAAAGTGACCATACTACACAGCAGGCATTAATCATTAAAACATCTCTGCTGTGTGACCTTCCAGTCAGGCACCTTTAACTAATTACCCGAGGCTTAGGTTGTCACCCTGCTTCCCTATTAGGGTCTAGACTCCAATTCCTTATTGGCTTACCATATTCTTAGCCATTACCCTCAGGAGGCGTCTTACAACTTTGACTCATTCCCTGGTCAAGCTCTCTTAGCCCAACCATTCCTGTCCTGAGGGGGAGTCTCATAGCAGTGACTACCTATCTCTCAAGTTACTCTTTGTCATTCCTTACTTCTCTTCTATATCTATTTCCCTTAAAGAAAACACCTCAATATCATAACCTCAATTGGACCAATCCTAGTCACCGGTTACTTTTCTAATTAGGTTTTCTCTCACACCGGGCTTTGCTTGAACCAATACTCTGCTTACCTTAGTCAGGACCTCTACAAGAACTTCCCAACACTTACTATCATTGGGTTACTTTCGCCTAAGCACGCTTAACTGAATAGTGCTGATAGGTGCGAACCCTAGTACCTTGCTGTCTTAGGCCCTTCTTATTCTACCTTAGTCATATGTTCAGCTTACATTCTTGTCTCTCTCCTTATCTTAAGGATTTACCTGTCAATACTCAGTCTGTCTCTGTGTCACATGGGTTCTTCCTGTATTTAGAGCTAGCCTGAATGTCTCTTTTTCAGGTCTTATGGCTCTAACTCCTCTAACTTTGGCTTTCCTCTATTAATCGGAAGGAAATTGAATCCAGCTTAATTAATGATAAGGTTATCTGGAAGGAAATCATGGGTACTCTCTCAGTACTGGTTTACAACTGAAGGAGGTTTCCACATCCTCAACTTGTCCCTGGTCTTCATCTTCCCAAATAGGTACCAATCTCTGGGGACTTAGACCATAGGACTAAGTGAAGTCATCTCCACTCAGTTGGTCACCATACTAATAATTCCCCAAAACTGTTCCAAGAACCAATACCATTTTCTTAAGCCTCCTGTCAATTCCCTAGGCACCTACTCGTCTCTTTAGGTGCCTAAGCCAATCTGTCTTAGGAGTTCTCTTACTCCTCCAGCTGCTCTTACCGTCTCTTACTACTTTAGAACAGTACAGAGAGAGGACTTATGCAACTTCTCTTTTCTCTACTTTACTTTTCAGTACGAGCATACTCTAACATGCATAATGTCTGACATTTTAATGCAAGGAGTGTAAGCTCTTACTGGTTGCTATGTCCGTAGCATGCCGACTGGACATCTTATCCCTACAAGAGGGAGCCTCTTTCTCTGTTCGCAGCTGCTTCTGGAAGTTATAGGGAGAGGACTTTTGAGGTTCTTTTTCTTTCTATTTGCCCTTCTCTACTAAGCTCAGGACATTGAACCCTAGCTTTATTCTTGGCTAGTCGTGCTTCCATTAGGTAAGGTCAACTCCACTTGCCTTGCCTCGGCTGCTTCCCTTTCCCTGATCGGATAGGGCATTTTGCTCCATCTAGAGCAGTGTCAATTCTAACTTGGAGGACCAATTCCTATTTTCTCTAGGAAGATTCCTGGCCAAGAACTTATCCCTTGGAAAGGGTGCCTCTCAACCTAACCCCACGTGACTGAGTATCTCTTAACATCATCGGGAACATGCCAATCTCATAATGCTAGTTCCCCGCATGGCTATCTGTCTCATTCTCATCTCTTTCTCTTCTTTTTAATCCCTAAGAATTCCACTAGGATTATCTACCTTGACTTCACTATCTCCATGTTCCTATTTATCTATTCAGGAACTTGAGATAGCTACTCTATCATAGTGCCCCATCTCTAACGAGGCTTTAAGAGCTTGCCCAGCTTAGGTGGCCACTACACCCTCTTAGCGGTGTACAGACTCAACCCCTAACTATCTTGTTCAACTCATCATTACTCTTCCTCTTGAGGGGGAATCTGATAGCTTTTAAATAGTGGCTACAACCCTCTTCTGAGCTCTATCAGTCTTACTCTCAGGGACCTCATAGTCCATCAAGTCGTGCCAAGATACCACCTCAGCATCTGAGAGTCACTATCTCTATTCGTCATGACCAGAATTCTTATTCGCCACCACTTTCTTTGGTTCATCATGACAAAACATACCTTCTCTTACTTCTGCTAGTTTACTAGCTTTTGTTTATCGTAACCTTAATGCTGCCTGAAGGACTTCCATGTCCTAGCCTCACTGTAATCCCCAACTAAGTCAACTACTTCCTTTCAAGCAATGAAGGAAGGGTCTGGCTCACAACTCTAGGCCATTAGCACTTTTGCTTTCCCTTATCCTCAGGGATTACCGGCGGCAGAAGTGATCTTTAGCTCTTCTGACCTTTTTATATCTATTTAGGAATCAAAGATAACTACTTTGATCGTGCTGCCTTAACCTTGTATCAAGGCTACAGTAATTGTATCTAACTTAGGTTGCCACTTGACCCTTTCTCTTCTAGGGTTTAGACTCATACCTTCTATTGACTTATGAGCCTTATCCCTTTTCTTTAGAGGGAAGTCTCTTTATCTGACACAGTGGCTACCTTCCTCTGTGCATAACTTCTTATCATTATTTATCTGTACCTTTCTAACAGAGGATCCCAACTTCATTTAAAGATCCTTATACTTATTTCCCTAGGCAATTCACCTCCAAATCCATAACCGTAATTGGACCGTTAGCTATATTTCCAATCTAGCTCTAACCTGAATTGGGATTTCTAAATTCTGCAATAGTTCTCTTCTTCCTATGCCAGAACCTCTGCTCTGATACAAAAATGTCACACCTTACTTATATAGTACCTTAGCATTCATTTAGACCCATTCCAGACCACTTTGGATGGTCTTAAACTTAAAATTTCAATTTGGACGTTAATTTTCGGAATATTACTGTTCACTGTCCAGTTTTCAGATTACAGGTCCAACTTGGAAAATCATAACTAATTCTAGAAAAATCGTATGGAGGTGTTCCAAAATTCTACGGAAAGCTCTTTCAATGCTCTTTAAGGGAAAAATATTCAACTGAACTCATTCTTGCCCAATTCGTACAGTTTATTGGATTAAGATTACTATTCATTGGTAAAATCTGGACTTTCCAGATTCTGCGCCTTAACTTTGAAAATTCATATCTCATTGTATACACATCCAAATGATGTGATTTACCACTCATTTTAAAGCTTGGGATATGCATTATAAGTGTACCAAATTCCGTAGCTTAACTCATTCATATGATAGGTCAAACTGAAGCTTGAAATTAACTGCTTCAGGACCTACGTTTTATCCCTTAATATCTCCTTACTTTAATTCTTTTTATTTCTTTGACATAATACATGGGCTTAATCTTCTCATTCATACTCATATACTTTCATTCATGCCATAAACATCCTAAGCATATACATTGAAGTAATGGCATTCATAACATAATTTACATAGGAGAATTATACATTGAATATTAATATCAATCATTTGCATTAATAATTCTCCACTTCTTCTCCTTGCTTCTCATGCCATTAGTGCCCATCATTGATTGACCTAAATGGTTGGTTAGGGAGGGGGTGAGATTCGGGGGAATCTCAGTAGCAAACAATACCATATTAATCATGCTAAATGGATGCTCATGCACTACACGCAACTTGTTATTCTCTGTTAATTAGTGACATACTAGCATGCTCAAGCTAACTTCTTGATGCATGGCCATGGAGACATAATCTACTCATCATGAATAGCAATTACAGCAGCTAAAACATGTCACAATAACATTCAATAACATGTACACGGCAACACACAAGCATACCATATCAAGCAATGACAATAGGTAAGTTCACTACCTTGCACCTCAAGCTTTCCTTCACTTTTCCTTTGACTCCCTTGACTTTCCAACCATGGTAGCTTTGGTCAACATCATCAAACATCCTTTGGATGTTCCAAAGGTCCTAAACATAATCAATGATCACACAACCATTAGGACCAAGAGATTACATAAAGTTCAAGACTAGCTCTTTCTTGAACCTCAACCCTTTCTCTTAGTCTTAGGGTTTTCTTTCTACTTTTCTAATATAAATCTTATCATTTTACATCCTTATGATCTTTCCTATCAATTAGGACCACTTTAGATGGCTTTAGATTCAAGAATATCAAATCTGGAAATTTTGGTTCGGGGGTACTGTTCACGCAGAATCTCCAGAATTTTTGCTCAACTTTGAAAATTATAATTAAATCTAGAAAAATCAAATTGAGTCTTCCAAGTCTCACTGAAAGCTAATTAAGTTATTTAAAGGAAAATTAGTTTCAGGAACCAATTCTACTCCGAACAGTACCATAATTGTACGGAACTCAACAATCTCCCAAAAGTTCAACACTGTTTCCAGATTTCAAACCCTAACTTTGAAAATCACCATAAATCGTACACATATCCAAATGAAGTGTTCTACCCATGGATTTAAAGCTCACAGAGTGTACTTTAAGCATACAAAATTTCAGAATCAGATACGCACAGTAACTAATAATTGAAATAGGTATCAAATCAGATGCTACAGCCACCACATACCTTGATCTTGAAGCTTGAACTTTGTTCCTCCTTCTTGGCCTTCACCCCTACGTTTTTCTCTCTAAATTTTGGCACAATTTCCCCTCTTAAACTCATGTTGGCTGAAAATATGAAGGGGAAGAGGCTCTATTTATAGCCAAAAAAGTTGGCTTGAATGGACCAAAATGCCCTTGGTGGCTAATAGAAGGGTAAGGGCAAATTTGGAAGTTCAAGTGGACTTTTGCATCATCATTGCATCATCTTATTACATCATGCTTACCTCAACCTTCTAGAAGATGCCAAGTGTCATGAAAGTGGTGGAGAAGATGGGAGATTAGATCCTAGCCGTTGGATCAAACTTGTTTCATAAGCTTCCTCCGAATTTACTTGGCCCACGTTTCTCCGGCTTTCTTTATGGCCTTTCGGAGCTCAGAAAATTGTTCTGTCTGCTTATAAATTCCCTTTAATTCTAGAGAATATCTATGAATTTTCTTAGGCCATAACACTTCCTTTAACCTTGCATAAAAATTCATTTACCAAAATGCCCTTTTATCGGCAAAACCGGCTCTTTAATTTCTTAAAGCCACTCTACTGGCCTTTTGGTTGCGGGACTAATTTTATAAATTAGTACAACCTTTCAACCATTTAACCTCATTTTTGTATACATTTTTAAGTCTCTTGCTATTTTAAATAATTACCTCACATGATATACTTTTTACGGTAATAACCTCATAAATTCCGTTGAAGCTGCCTCAGGGGTATTTTCATCTTTTCTCTTCATAGAAGAGCCTTAGAATATTATTTCCAATTTCTAGGATTTTCTTGGAATTCTCTGCGTACTCTTCCATTTTTACCCCTGTTGGTCATAACCTTTTGAATTTACAGTTTAGTCCCTTCTTGGACTTAGCTTCATATAATCCTCTCTTTGAGGCTTCTAGCTTAACCTTTGGCCTGTATCTAGTCTCTTTTCTCTTTTTGGGCCTTCGAGACTTTATTGGAGCCTCTAACCTTAATTATACCCGAGTCCCTAAAAACTTTTACTTTGCAGTGTAGTCCCTGAAACTGCTTTGACTTCTTTCTCATCTTTGGGACTTCTGCTCACAGGGGTCTGGTAACCTATTTAATTTGGCTATTTCTGAAACTTCTAGGCTTAAAAGTCTGGATGTTACACATGCACATCCTCCACAGATGAAGGCCATCCCAAATGTAATACTTTGACTCGCTACGGAGCTTTTATGCCTGAAATCTAGACATAAAGGGAGGAGTGAGTCCAGACATGAGATAATTGACAATATTAGCATACAAAGGCTCTATAGTAACCATAGAACATAAAGCTGAATCAGTAAAAGAGTCACAAGTCAAGTCAAAAGAATCTACTCCCCTTGTGTCCTCCGGTAGCCTACTCAGGTGATCGGCTACTTGATTCACTGTCTCAGGTCTATCCTTAATCTCAATGTCGAACTCTTGAAGCAGTAAAGCCCATCTGATCAATCTTCGTTTAGATGTGGCTTTTAAGTAGATAGTGGATGTAACACCTTATGTTTATACCAAATAACTTATCTTGCGGAAGCATTTGGAATCACTTTTGAAGGCTACAAATGATGAAAAATCAAGTTTGAAAATTTTCATTTACGGGTTACTATTCATTGTCACCTTAAAATGTGACAAACTTTGAAAATTCATAACTAATTGTAGAAAAATTGAAATTGAGTGATTCCAAGTTCTACGAAAGCTCTTTGGATAAAATTTTGAGGAAAAATAGTTTTTGGACTGATTTCCTTGGAATTCGAGCCCAATTTTCTTTGAAAAAGTTACTGTTCATTTGGTCATTTTCGGATTTTACTTGATTTTTGCCTAACTTTGGAAAGGCAAAACTTTCTGCTCGGTTATCAGAATCAGGCGAACTACCCCTCCTTTTAAAGAGAAAAATAAGATCTCTTTGCTCGCCAAATTTCAAAACCTAACTCACTCGTTTACTCAAATGGTCAATGGTCAAACTTTGATCCCTTTTAGTTGACTTTTTACCCCTTTTTGAAAGGGTAACTTAATTGACCACTCAACATCATAGCATACTCTGCTTAGCTATATTAGCTATTTCTAATCATGCTTGGACCATTCTACTCATGCTTGTATACCTCTAACCTTAATCATACTATTGGAAACATAAAGCATGCTTCATATTACATTCCTCCAAAATAGAAAGGTTCAAAGCCATATAAAGTTACTATGGCTTACTACCTCTTCAAGTAAGAGCCAACTCCTTTCCTTTGCCCTTGGATGTTGAAGGCCCTACGGTTTGTTTAAATATTGGGGTAAGATTCTTGGGGAATCTTAGTAGCAATTGCATACATTATCAAGGTCACACAATACATTGTAAATCAAGCTACATGCATGCATACTTTGACTTTATGTTCATGCTATGGCAAGGACATATCATCATAAACATTCATAGCACTCAACATAGCATAAGCCAAGGCATAATTTGCATGGAGGCAACATCATATAACATAACATTCTCATCCACCTCATAGCATAACAGATTAGCAAAACATATAGCCATAATCATACAAAGTAAGGTAACACTCTAATATAATGAATTGCAAAAGCTACCTGGAATGCTTTCCTTCCTTTTGAACTCTTTCCTCTTGACTAGATCTTTGCCCCTTTGTTATGTATAGCCTATTAGGCAATCAATGACACAACATGAAGTATCATTGCAACTTCACAACTTAACATAACCCTTTAAACCCTTTTTTCTTGATTTTTAGGGTTTATTTTTCTAGCTTTGATTCTTGAATTTTCTTGGGCCTTTCCTACATAATTTTTCATGTAGAATCCATTTATCATATTAGTTTTATGAAAATCCAATCCCTTCCTGTTGACTTAGCTTGGCTGAACCATATATATATTTGTAGGGAAAAGGATTTTCAACCAAACTAACATGTAACCACTTAATCTTTAACCTTGCTTAATCTTCATCTAAATCATTCCCTATCATTTTGATAAAATTTGGGCAGCACTTCCCCTTAGGAAATGACTTTCTACCATCATTAAAATAGCCTAAAACTAACATACCATCATTATAACTTGAAATGGAAGAGTTTTAGAAGCTTACCTTGCTTCCAGATGACTTTCTCTCACCAGAATTCTCCTCTTTCTCTCTCTACACGAAAATTGCAAGAGGTTTCCTACTTGAAAGGTCTTGCATGAAATGAACATGTGAGGGGGTATTTATAGGCTTCATATTTCACTAATTCCACATATGCCCTTCTTGCATAAGACTTAATCTTAGCCCTCCAATTTTTACCTCTTTCCACATGTACAAATCTTAGGCTAGGTAGCTTAATATGTTGACACCTGGATGATGAGTCATTAGGGCTTATGTCATCTCTTCTTATCCATTAAGATTAATTAGGCTCTAATCAAGGTTTACTCTCTTAATCCCTTGATTAACTTGGCTAATCAACCTTCTAGAAACTTTTGACTTTTCAAAAGTAGATGGTTGAATCCTAGCCATCCAATGAACCATGTTTGCCACATGTCATAATCCTACGGAAGATGACTTAACCCTAATCGTCTTACTTAAACCTAATTAGGTTTTAACCCATCTTGATTTATTATTTTCTTTTTCTTTTTCTTTTTATTTTTTCTTTTCTTGGCCAATTTAGGCGTGACATGTGTCCTTGTCCATCTGTAGGAAATTTTATCACCCTTGTTGTCCAGACAGTCCACTGAGTCTTAATATAGTACTGGTTTATTTTATTTGATAGCTGAAAAATTCTAGTATCTCAAAATTCTTATATCAGCTCACCATTAATTATGTCTCAGTAAAGGGGTATTTCCTGATTAATTTCATAATTTTTCTCCCTCTATAACTCCTTAAATTGTCATTTCTATAAAAACATAAAATCTACCAATATTAATTTAGCTTTAAATTCAATTAAAGCTAACCTCCTCATCATTTAGGGTTGGAAATAAGTTTATAAATTTCCATAATTCCTAAATGAATTTCCTTTAATTTTTCATAATTTTCTAAGATCTCTAAGTATTTTTAAAAATTAATATTGGCTAATTTTCCTTAATTTAGCCAGAATATTAATAATTAAAATAATTTTGAATAAATTATTTTCAACCTGTATTTACTTTCTAGACCTCAAATACCATTCTACAGCATTAATTCTATTTTCCATGATTTACTGGAAATTTTTAGGATTTCCGGACACTAATTACGATAATGCCCTTTGTAGACCAATCATTTTAAAAAAGACAATTTGGTCCTTTTTCAGTTCTCACTTCAATTGTTATGCTGTTTATCTATCTTTTATCTCACCTGGCCTTGGTCAGCCCTAAATCTTTCATTAATCATACTAAAGATATCAGGGTATGACATATTTCCCTATTTCTAGGTTAGAAATTTTGGGATGTTACAGTGGACAGCTGCATGATCTGTATATACAACCACTTGAGAATTGATTAAATACTTTCTAAACTTATCTAAAGCAAATACAATGGCAAACATTTCTTTCTCAGTGGTGGTATAGTTGACTTGAGTTGGGTCGAGTGTCTTAGAGGTATAAGCTATGACTCTAGATTGCTTCTGAAATGTCCTGCCTTTAACCCCTCAGAGGACGCATTCGTAAGTGTTATGGTTCAAGCAGATCATAACACAAACCCGTGGATTTAAAATTTCAACATAACTACTTGGGTTACTATTCACTGTTAAATTTCCAGATTATAGGTCCAACTTCAAAAATTCATAACTAAATCCATAAAAATCGTATTAAGGTGTTCTAAAATTCTACAGCAAGCTATTTTGATGTTCTTTAAGGGAAAAAAATATCCAATTAGACTTATCCTTGCCTAATTCATACAGTCTAATTAATAAATGTTACTGTTTATTTCATAAAATCTGAAACTTCTAGATTCTGTGCCTCAACTTTGAAAATTCGTATCTCCTTGTGTACACATCCAATTGAGGTGATCTACCTCTCATTTTAAATCTTGGGATGTGTATTATGAGTCTGCCAAATCTCGTGACTTGACTCCTTCGTTTGGTAGGTCAAACTAGAGCTACAAACTCATTGCTCTAGGACATACGTTTTATCCCTTAACATCTCTTTACTTTAATTCTTTTTATTTTGTTCACATACATAACATGGGCTTTCTCTTTCCCATTCATGCTCATACATTTCTATACATGCCATCAGAATTTTAATTAAATACGTGGCATCATATGCATCCATAACACGAATTACATAATAAGAGAATTACACAATGACTAATAATATCATTCATTGACATCAATAATTCTCCACTTTCTTCTCCTTGCTTCTCATGCCATTATTGCCCATTGATGATTGACCTATATGGTTGGGTGCTAATCTTAGTAGCAAACAATACCATATTAATCCTGCTAGATGGATGCTAATGCACTACACGTAACTTGTTTATTCTCTTGTTAATTAGTGACATATTAGCATGCTCAAAGCTAACTTCTTGATGCATGGCCATAGAGACATAATCTACTCATCATGAATAGCAATTACAGTAGCTAAAACATGTCACAATAACATTCAATAACATGTACACGGCAACACACAAGCATACAACATCAAGCAATGACAATAGGTAAGTTTACTACCTTGCACCTCAAGCTTTCCTCTTACTTTTCCTTTGACTCCCTTGACTTTCCAACTATGTGGACATTCGGTCAACATCACCAAACATCCTCTTGGATGTTCTAAAGGTCCTAAACATAGCCATAATGATCATACAATCCATTAGGACCACTAGATTACATAAAGTTTAAGACAAGCTCTCTTGAACCTCAACCCTTTCTCTTAGTCTTAGGGTTTTCTTTCTAGCTTTTCTAAAATAAATCTCATCATTTCCCGTCCTTAAGATCTATTTCTTATCAATTAGAACCACTTTAGATGGCCTTAGATTTAAGAATATCAAATCTGAAAATTATGCTTTGCGGGTACTGTTTACACAGTAATTCCAGAATTTTTGCTCAACTTTGAAAATTCATAATTAATTCTAAAAAAATAAAAATTAAGTGGTTCCAAGTCTCACTGAAAGCTACTTAAGTTAGATTTACACGAAAAATATTTTCAGGAACTAATTCTATGCCGAACAGTATCGGAATTGTAGAGAACTCGAAACTCTTCCAAAAGTTCAACACTGTTTCCAAATTTCAAACCCTAAATTTGAAAAATCACCATAAATCGTACACATATCCAAATGAAGTGTTATACCCATGGATTTAAAGCTCACAGAGTGTACTTTAACCATGTAAAATCTCAGAATCAGATATGAACAGTAACTAATTTGAAATAGGCATCAAATCAGATGCTATAGCCACCACATACCTTGATCTTGAAGCTTGAACTTAGGTAGACTTTCTCTCACTAAAAATAGTTCTTTCTCTCTCTAGATGCAAGAGTGGCAGAGCTTCCCCTATAGATCCTTGCTTGGCCGAAAATGAAGGGGAGGGAATGCCTATTTATAGTCAAAAATTTGGCTTGAATGGACCAAAATGCCCTTGGTGGCTAATAGAAAGGGTAAGGGCAATCTTGGAACTTCAAGTTAACTTTTACATCATCCTTGCATCATACCCTTGCATCATGCTTACCTCAACCCTCTAGAAGATGCCAAGTGTCATAAAAGTGGTGGAGGAGAAGGGAGATTAGATCCTAGCCGTTGGATCAAACTTGATTCCTCCGAATTTACTTGGCCCACGTTTCTCCGGCTTTCTTTATGGCCTTCCGGAGTTCAAAAAATTCTTCTGTCTACTCCATAAATTCCCTTTAATTCTAGAGAATATCTATAAATTTTCTTAGGCCATAACACTTCCTTTAAGCCTTGCATAAAAATTAATTTACTAAAATGCCATTTTATCAGCATAATCGGCTCTTTAATTTATTAAAGCAATTCCACTGGCTTTTTGGTTGCGGGACTAATTTTATAAATTAGTACAACCCTTCAACCATTCAACCTCATTTTTGTATACATTTTTTAGGTCTCTTGCTATTTTAAATAATGACCTCAAATGGTATACTTTTTACCGGTAGTAACCTCATAAATTCCATTGAAGCTGCCTCAGGGCTACTTTCGTCTTTTCTCTTCACAGAAGAGCCTTAGAATATTATTTTCCATTTTCTAGGATTTTCTTGGAATTCTTTGTATACTCTTCCATTTTTACCCCTGTTGGTCATAACTTTCTGAATTTACGGTTTAGTCCCTACTTGGACTTAGCTTCATACAATCCTCTCTTTGAGGTTTCTAACTTAACCTTTGGCCTGCATCGAGACTCGTTTCTCTCTTTAGGCCTTCGAGACTTTACTGGAGCCTCTAAGTTGATTACACTTTAGCCCCTTAAAACTTTTACTTTGTAGTTTAGTCCCTAAAACTGCTTTGACTTCCTTTCTCATCTTTGGGACTTCTGTTCAAAAGGGGTCTAGTAGCCTATTCAATCTAGGCTATTTTTGGTACTTTTAGGCCTAAAAGTTTGAATGTTACAGCTTCTCCTCCTTCTGGCCAAGCTTAACACCCACTGCATAATTAAAAGCATCACATGAGAGTTCAAAATGTAAATTCTAGTTGGGTGCAGTCAAAATAGGAGGTGAAACAAGCATAAACTTGAGAGTATCAAAAGCATGTCCATATTTTTCATCAAAATTAAATTCAACATCCTTTTTAAGAAGAGTAGAAAGGGGCAAAGCAACTTTACTAAAATCTTTAAAAAAGCGCTTATAAAACCCTGCATGCCCAAGAAAAGATCTCAAATCTTTAAGACAGGTGGGGTAAGGCAAAGATGAGATAACTTCAATTTTAGCCTTATCAACCTCAATCCCCTTGCTAGAGATGAGCTGACCTAACACTATGCCACTACCTACCATGAAATGACATTTCTCAAAGTTCAAAACAAGATTTTTGGCTATGCATCTCTCTAGAGCCTACCTTAGGCTATTCAGGCACTAATCAAAGCTCTCCCCATAAACCGTAAAATCATCCATGAAAACCTCCATATTGTGCTCTAAAAGGTCACTAAAAATCGCCGTCATGCACCTTTGAAAGGTAGCTGGAGCGTTACATAACCCAAATGGCATCCTTCGATAAGCGAAGGTACCAAAGGGGCATGTGAAGGTGGTTTTGTCCTGATCCTCGGGGGCTATAGGTACCTGAAAATAACAAAAAAAAACCATCTAAAAAGTAGTAATGTGATTTACCAGCTAGTCTCTCCAATATTTGGTCAATGAAGGGTATAGGAAAGTGATCCTTACGTGTTGCATCATTAAGTCTCCTATAGTCTATGCACACACGCCATGAGTTTTGAACCCTTGTAGGAATTAATTCATCCCTTTCATACCTTACTACTGTTACCCCACTCTTCTTTGGCACAACATGCACCGGACTGACCCACTCACTATCAAAAATTGGATATATTATCCCAGCACTCAACAATTTAGTAATTTCTTTCTTAACTACATCTAATATGAGAGGGTTCAATCGTCTTTGGGGTTGTCTCACTGGTTTTGATTCCTCACTCAATAAAATTCTATGTGTACACACAGCAGGGCTAATTCCTGGTATGTCCGCTAGTGTCCAACCTATTGCCTTTCTATGCTCCCTCAAAACAGACAAGAGTCTCCCTTCCTCACTCTCAGACAGTGAGTTAGCAATTATAACAGGTAGTTGTTCATTAGACTCAAGGAAAGCATATTTCAAAATAGGTGGTAAGGGCTTTAAATCAAGTATAGGTGGTTGCACAATAGAAGGAATCAATTTATGAAGTTCAAGAGAGAACAGATTACTCCCCTTTCCTTCAACCAATGATAGTTCCTCAGCCTTGTACTTAACTTCCTCTCCAAGTGTTGAACCAACTTCTAGTTGATCTACAGCACTGCCTTAGAGGGATTCTTCTCCATGACATTTTCCTCCATATCTAAAACAACAACAGGAAACCTTTCCCTAAGGGAATCATCACTGACAATAGAGGAATCACAATCTAACTTGGAGTCAAGGGAGGAAACAGAAAATGTATGTGGGATAGAAAGCATGCAATTAACTACAGTACAATCAAGGCATGTAACATCACCACCACATGAACAAGTAGAAGGTATAGAGTAAATAGATGAAAAGGAAGAAATGGATTCATTCTCATCAATAGAATCATCAGTGTAAAGATCAGAATAGAAAGAGTCATTTTGCAATTCAAATTCACAGCAAGCATCCTCAACAGCAATGTCTATCATGTTAACCCCCAAAAGTGAATAGTCCTCATAAGGATGTTTCATTGCTTCATACATGTTAAAAGAAACTTTATTATCACCCACCTCCATAGTTATGGTGCCCTCTTTCATGGTAATCATGGTATTAGTAGTAAGAAAGGTCAACAAAGGATGAGTGTAGTGTCATTTACAAGTTCAGAAGACATGTCAAGCACATAAAAATTAGCAGGAAAAACCAATCCCTTAACTTGGACTAAAATGTCTTCAATAATGCCCTCAGGATACCTAATAGTCCTATCAGCTAGTTGGAGCACAACAGTAGTAGACTTAAGAGTCTTGACTCCTAGAGAGGTGTATACGGACTTAGGCATGACATTAATGGCTGCACCTAGATCTAACAGGGCTCCCCCTATAGTAACCTTTCCTATAGTGCAAGGGATAGTGAAAGATCCAAGGTCTTACACTTTACAGGAATTTGGGGTTTAAACAATGCAGACACATTAGAGGGTAATTGGACTCTTTCATTAGGTTTAAATCTCCTCTTTTGAGTACATAATTCTTTTAAGACCTTAGCATACTTAGGAATCTTTTTAATCAGGTCAAGCAAGGGTATATTCACTTCTACTTTCCTAAATGTCTCAAGCAACTCATGATCTTACCTATCCTTACCCATTTTAACATTTTTCAAATAAGCATGAGGGAAAGGTAGTTCATTGATGTTTACCTCCTTACCTTCCTTGCTTGAGGCTCTATGATTACTTGGCTCAGATTCCACAGCTTTACCCTTGCCATCATGTTCTTTTGGGGCTTCTTTCAGCTTTAGCCTCATTTCCTTAGAGCTTTCAGAATTCTTGACCTTTGAAGATGCTTGTGGCAGCTCATCACACAAGATTTCCTCATCTATAACTTCATCCTCCTCTTCTCTAAAATTCACTTGCTTCCCACTCCTTAGAGTAATGGCATTCAATCCCTTAGGATTGATAACAGTGTTGGAGGGAACAGCACCACTACTCCTTGCTTGTTGCTCACTCATGTTGTTGGACAACTGAGTTACATAGGAGTTGATGTTCTCAGACTTAGTTTCCCACTGTTCCATCCTCTTTTCCAAAGCACTAAATCTAGCATCATTCTTGGATGAGTCTTGTTGAATTAGTGAAGCTAAGGAGTTGAACTGAGTAGCGTTAGCAGCCCTTTCTTCCTTCATTAAGGCCATCATATTGTGTAAGAGTTGGTTGGTATCATCCTTGGGTGGGACGGTTAGGGCTTGAGATTGGTTTTGGAACTGGGTTGAAGATGGATGATTAGCATGAGTTCTAAGAGCTTAAAAGGGGAGTTTCAGTTTCATCTAGTTTTAGCTATGTATTTATGAATTTCTAGGTCTAGGATTTGTAAATTCTTAGTGAAAGACTTTGATTGATATGTAATCACGAGTTGATGATTCACATTTGCAGTTGGATTGGTTAATGTTGGATTTCATGCTTCAATATATGTAGTTACATATATGTTCTTTGTAGCTTTATTGATTCTCTTCATCTTGCATGGTCATGTTTTGATGCTGAGTTGATTTTCTGTTGCATTGAACCGTTTGCATTAATCATTCTTAATTACACATTAAGGAAGCTTAATAATGTTTTCATTAATGAGTTCATTAATGTAAGCATTGGACTCAATGAGTTATTGAGGTTGTTATCAAGAAAACCTAATGAATTTATAACACTCCCACATCTTAAGAGAACTATGATTGCCAAGAATCCATTTTCAAGAGGTTTTATCAATTGATTTAGTACTTGATTTCCATCTATTTCATCTTAATCTCCTAAAAATCTAAAAATACATTTACATTCTATTGCATTTTATCTTAATTACAAGTCTCAATGAAAACCCCCAATCTTTTCAGCTCAATTTGCATAACCATGGCATTTAGTTAATCTAGGATCTTAATTTCGGCTCCACAAGTGAAACGACCCAAGGTTGTGCCTATAGTACAATCCTTGGATTAATTTTGAATTTGGCCCTAAGGTGTAAGCAAAGACAAGTCAAGGCAATGTTCAAGAAGTAAAAAGGGGATACTTTTTAGGTCCCTTCTTTTCATGTCCCCCTCAAAACAGAAGTAAAAAGTCATGCAAAATAGAAGTAAAAAGTCTTCATTGTAGTTGTGAAAAATGTAGATATGCCTTTGATACTCTCAAGTCTATGCTTGTTTCACCTCCTATTTTGACTGCACCCAACTGGAATTTACATTTTGAACTCTCATGTGATGCTTCTAATTGTGCAGTGGGTGCTATGCTTGGCCAAAAAGAGGAGAAGCAATCTAGAGTCATAGCTTATGCCTCTAAAACACTTGACCTAGCTCAAGTCAACTATACCACCACTGAGAAAGAAATGTTTGCCATTGTATTTGCTTTAGATAAGTTTAGACAGTATCTAATCAATTCTTGAGTAGTTGTGTATACAAATCATGCAGCTGTCCGCTATCTACTTAAAAAGTCACAATCTAAACCAAGATTGATCAGATGGGCTTTACTGCTTCCAGAGTTCGATATTGAGATTAAGGATAGAGCCGGGGTAGTGAATCAAGTAGCCAACCACCTGAGTAGGCTACCAGAGGATACAAGGGGAGTAGACTCTCCTGACTTGACTTATGACTCTTTTACTGATTTAGCTTTATGTTCTTTGGTTGCTATAAAGCCTTGGTATGCTAATATTGTCAATTATCTCATGTCTGGACTCACTCCTCCCTTTATGTCAAGATTTCAGGTACAAAAGCTTCATATTGAGTCAAAGTACTATATATGGGATGCCCCTCATCTGTGGAGGATATGCAGTGATTAAGTGATACGGAAGTGTGTGCCGGAGGAGGATTTTGAACCTATTATTTTAGCTTGCCATTCCATGGTTTGTGGTGGTTATTTTAGTGCAAGGAGGACATCTAGGAAGGTCTTAGATTCTAGATTTTATTGGCATACCCTCTTCAAAGATTCTTTTACATTTTGTAGATCTTATGACAAGTGTCAGTGATTTGGGGGGTTGGGAAAAAGACATGGGATGCCTCAACAGCCCCTTCTGTTTTGTGAGATTTTTGATGTTTGGGGAATTGACTTTATGGGACCCTTTCCTTCTTCCTTTGGTTTTGTATATATTTTATTAGTTGTAGATTATGTATCCAAATGGATTGAGGCTATACCTTGCAGAAAAGATGATGCCCCAACTGTTCATAGATTTCTAAAATCACACATTTTCTATAGGTATGGGATCCCTAGGGCTATAGTGAGTGATCGGGAAACACACTTTTGTAATAGGATAGTTAACAACCTGTTGTCCAAATTTGGTGTCATTCATAAAATCTCTACTGCCTATCACCCTCAAACCAATGGTCAAGCTGAAATATCTAATAGGGAAGTGAAGCATATTCTGGGGAAAATGGTTAAACCATCCAAGAAGGACTGGAGCTCACGTTTAGAAGAAGCATTATGGGCTTACCGGACTGCATACAAATCACCCATTGGCATGTCTCCCTATCACCTAGTTTTTGGAAAGCCATGTCACTTGCCAGTGGAGCTGGAACACAAAGCATATTGGGCGGTCAAGTAGTGTAACATGAATATAGAGTCCTCTGGTATGGAAAGGAAGCTACAATTGCAAGAGTTGGAGGAGATTAGACTTGAAGCTTATGAGAACACCAGACTCTACAAGGAAAAGACCAAATTTGTGCATGATCGGGGTATCTTGAGAAAGGACTTCAAGGAAGGCGATAGAGTGCTGTTGTACAAGGCTCAGTTCACTTTCAAGCAAGGAAAATTCAACACCAGATGGGATGGGCCATACACAATCACTAAAGCGAACAGTTTCGGTATGGTGGAGCTGCTACATGAGGAGACTGGGGCCAGATTTAAAGTTAATGGCCATCTACTGAAGATCTACCATGAAAATCAAAAGCCTCCTTAATTCCCTGGTCGTTTCTTTCCTTCACTCATTTACATGCTTTTGCTTAATTATTGATCTTGCTATGTTTTGTGCATTATATGTTGAATGAGTATGGGGGAGAAACCATTTCAGTAGTATAGTAATGTAGTTATTGTTTGAATTCAATAAGACCCCCTGCAAGTTCTGACCTCTACCCTATCTCATTTTATGCCTGTTGGTAATATGGTGCTTGTAATGCATTTTATGAATCAGATTGATTGAGAAAGCTTGTTTGTGGTATGCTGCTTAATCATGGACTTATTGAGCACCTTTTGATCTCTTTTGATGCACTTTAAAGTTTTTGAAGTATCCAGCTGCCTCTGTTGTTTGTGTTGTGTTTCTCTGTTGTTTCGGTGTTTCTGTGTTGTTCTATGCGTCTCTGTGACACTTCGCCGTGGCAAACCTAAGCCTTAGCTGTAGCAAAGTGATCCTTTGTCTGTTAGGTTGCTCTCTGTGACCTTTCGCGGCAGTGAAGATCACCAGTTTCTGGGTGTTGATCTCGAGATGGTTTGGCCGTGGCGAACTTCTACCTTCACTGCGGCGAAACATCCTTCTCTCCCTTTGCTCTTCATCTTGGGAAGGGTTCGCCGCGGCGAAGCCGCCGCTTCAGCACAGCATTTTTGTTCATTTTAACCCTATTTTCCATGTGAAATCTCCACTTTACCCTCCATTTCTGCCAACCCACTCACTTTTCTTAAATCCATTTCTGTCTTTTCCCTTCCCATCCCATTAAACTCCTACATCCCTACTACCTCTCCATATTCAGAAACCGTTGGCCCCCCTCTCCATATTCAGAAACCGTCGGCCCCCCCTCTCCATTAAACTCCCACATTCCCACATTCCCACCCACTTCTCTTAAATCTCTTCCCTCTTCAGTTTCCTAGCCTCTCATCCCATCTCCATATTGTATTCACTCCTTCTCTTCCCCTACTTTCCTCATTTAGCGTTGAAGACTTCCCTTAGTTGTTGTATGATTCTTCTCTTCCTTTGTTCCTTCTTTTGTGTTTCTTCAGTTTAGTTGTTGGTCTGTTGGTCTCTGTTCTTTTCTGTTTGTTAGTTGTTGGGTTGGGTTGTTTTACGTTCAGTTTTTAGTTACGTAGCTCTTGGGCTATCTAATGATTCATGGTGCATTTTGTTTTTCTTTGATTCTCTTACTCAATTTTGAAAGTTTTTGGTAAAATTAAAAACCTATGAATCATTACATAGCCAATTGCTATTGCTTGAGTTGTTAATTTTGGTTTTTTAGGGGTAGTGTTCGTTGCTGTCTGTTTGGTCTTTGTTTAGTGTATTTTGTTTCTTGTGTTCAGAGTATGCCTCGTACTAAGAACCCTGCGCCTGTGTCTGAATCTGATTCTGGGGATGAGTATACCTTTGAGGAGTTATATAAAAAGGTTGACCAGAAACCTCTCATCAAGGAGCGACCTTTTCCTTTAGACCCCCCTGATCACCCTTTTGTCCACCAGCTCCGTGCCTCCTAATTGACCGGTTTGGTCCAAGAACGTTCTATGGGTAATGACGCTTTTTGTTCGCCATTTTTACACCTATGCCCGATTCCATGGCTCCATGGTCGTCGACTTTCGCAATGTCCTTATCCGCCGTTCCTTTACCGCTGAAAACATCTGTTTCCATTACCACCTTCCCCCTTGTCGCCATTCGGGTTATTCGGCTTACAAAGACAACTACCATTTTGATGATGTGGTCTAAACCTTGTGTCATGACAGAGCCACTTGGCATCGCCCCCGCACTACTAAGCAATACCTTAAGCAATCTGAGTTCCGACCTAAGGCTCGCCCTTGGCTGCATTTTGTCTGCAACAACCTAATACCCACCACCCACCTAGCCAATGTTCCTAAGTGCCAAGTGTAACATCCCGATTTTTGGGCCTAGAAGTATCAGAAATAGCCTGAATGAGATAGGCTACCAGACCCCTTTTTAGTAGAGGTCTTAAAGATGAGAAAGGAAGTTAAAGCAGTTTCAGGGACTAAACTGCAAAGTGAAGGTTTTAAGGGGCTAAAGGGTAATCAAAGTTAGAGGCTCCAGTAAAGTCTCAAAGGCCCAGAAAGAGAAAAGAGGCTAGATACAGACCAAAGGTTAAGTTAGAAGCCTCAAAGAGATGGTTTTATGAGGTTGAGCCTAAGCAGGGGTAAAACCGTAAATTCAAAAAGTTACGGCCATCAGGGGTAAAAATGGAAAGTACTTAGAAAATTCTAAGAAAATCCCAAAAAATGGGAAATAATATTCTAAGGCTTTTTTGTGAAGAGAGATGATGAAAATACCCCTGAGGTAACTTAAAAGGAATTTATAAGTTTATGGCTCAATTTGAGATGTAGAAGTAGATTTAATTGTTTGAGTCATAAGAAAACCTCAAAAATTATGGTAAAATGGGGATGTATGATCTAAGAGACTGTAGAAAATTATAAAATTAGTCTCACCCCCAGAAGACCAGCAAAATGGCTTTAAGAATACTTAAAAGCCAGTTGTGCCGAAAAATGGCATTTTAAAGAATGATTTTTAAGTGGGGCTACAGGTTGAGTTATGACCTGAGAAAATTCACAGATTTTCTCTAGAATATGAGGAATTTTATGATATTTTTGGATGAATTTTTGGAGCTCTGGATTGAATAAAATGCTCCAGTCAAATATTAAATAATTTTGTCCCCTAAATAGGAGACAAAACCAAAGAAAATATCTAAGAGCCATCATGACGATGCTGAGTCAGCATGCTGAGTCATCAAGCGTAATCATGACACCGACGAGTCATCATGCTGAGTCACCAAGTGTAATCATGACACCTACGAGTCATCATGCTGAGTCACCAGAAGATATTTATGGACAGCATAAAAATCAGAACGCAGTATGGGAATATTTTAGACAGTCTTTTGTCTACCCGTTATAGTGAAATCTCTACTGCATGACTCAGTAAGGTTAAGTAGCCTGTCAGTAGAGCTAATTATTTTTCCCTCTGCTCCTCTAAGGTGGCACCATATATGTACTTATTAAGATGAGAAAATAGTGTCAGAACATGTCCTAGTGGTACAGGGTAAGTCAGGACTCGAAAAGTATCCGATACAGTGCAAGATTGGCTTGATAAGTGGAGAAATAATTGAGAAAATATTTTTGCACGAATTTTCCATTTATTTTCTCCCTATTTTAATGCCATAAATGATGAAAGGACATGAAAGCGACAAGTGTACGGTAGATGAGAAAAAGAAAATATTATGTGTACGGCTAGATGCAAGACACGTGTACGGTCGGATGCAAGACACATGTGCGGTTGGATTAAAGACATGTGGCTTGATGATGTAAGCATGATGTCATCATGATGAGGTAAGCATGATGTCATAGGACACTTGTCACCGTAAGATCAAAAGAGAAAATGGACGGTCCAGATCGAGCCACGTATTTTTAAGATCAACGGTCCAGATTCAGTCTGTTTTTCTATAAATACCCCCTCCCCTCCCTACCATTTCATCCAAGCATAAGGAATCCATGGGGAAGCTCTTGAAAAATGGTTTCTAGAGAGAGAAAGAAGAGGGAGAAAGAAAGGCCAAGTGGTTCCAAGCCAGATCAAACTTTAAAACAAGGTATGTGATGGTTATAGCACCTGATTTTATGACTATTTCGGATTAGTTACTGTGCGTATCTGATTCTGAAATTTTGCATGCTTAAATTACACTCTATGAGCTTTAAATACATGGGTAGAACACTTCATTTGGATATGTGTACGATTTATGGTGATTTTTCAAATTTAGGGTTTGAAATCTGGAAACAGTGTTGAACTTTTGGAAGAGTTTCACGTTCCGTACAGTTCCGGTACTGTTTGGCGTAGAATTGGTTCCTGAAAATATTTTTCCCTTGAAGTTAACTTAAGGATCTTCCAGTGAGACTTGGAAGCACTCAATTTGGATTTTTATAGAATTAATTATGAATTTTCAAAGTTGAGCAAAAATTCTGAAAATTCTGCATGAACAGTACCCGCGAAGCAAAATTTCCAGATTTGGTATTCTTGAATCTAAGGCCATCTAAAGTGGTCCTAATTGACAAGAAATGGATCATAAGGATGGGAAATGATGAGATTTATGGTAGAAAATTTAGAAAGAAAGCCCTAAGACTAAGAGAAAGGGTTGAGGTTCAAGAGAGATAGTCTTGAACTTTATGTAATCTAGTGGTCCTAATGGATTGTATGATCAATGTGACTATGTTCAGGACCTTTGGAACATCCAAGAGGATGTTTGGTGATGTTGACCGAATGTCCACATGGTTGGAAAGACAAGGGAATCAAAGGAAAAGCAAGAGGAAAGCCATGTTACAAGGTAGTGAACTTACCTATACTGTGTGCTTGATATGTATGCTTGCATGATGTGATTGTGTTGCCATGATGTGACTAAGCTATGATGAAATGTTTGCAAAGTTATGTTTGCAAGTTTATGTTATGTTTTTCCTTGGCAATATGTTATGGAAGCATGAAATGTTTTAGCTTACTTTCCATGGCATTCATGTGTTAATGTTATAACATGTCATGCATGTGCATTATGTCTTGCATGCTTATGGGTAGTGTTTGCTACTGAGATTCCCCCGAATCTCACCCCTCCCTAACCAACCATTTAGGTCAATCAATGATGGGCAATAATGGCATGAGAAGCAAGGAGAAGTAAGCGGAGAATTATTCTTGTTAATGGATGAGACTGTTGATAAATGTATAATTCTACTATTTTGTGAACTATGTTATGGATGCCAATGATGCCATGTATTTAATTATAATATTTATGGCATGAATGAAAGTGTATGAGCATGAACGGGAAAGAGTAAGGCCATGTTATGTATGCCAAAGAAATAAAAAGAATTAAAGAGATGTTAAGGGATAAAACGTAAGTCCTGGAGCAGTGAGTTTGTAGCTCCAGTTTGACCTATCAACGAGTGAGTTAGGTCATAAGATTTGGCAAGCAAGAGATCTGATATTTCTCTTTAAAATGAGGGGTAGTTTGCCTGATTCCGATAACCGATCAGAAAGTTGTGCCTTTCCAAAGTTAGGCAAAAATACAGTAAAATCCGAAAATGACCAAATGAACAGTAACTTTTCAAAGGAAATTGAGCTCGAATTTCAAGGCAATCAGTTTAGAAACTATTTTTCCTCAAAATTTTATCCAAAGAGCTTTCTGTAGAACTTGGAATCACTCAATTTTAATTTTTCTACAATTAGTTACGAATTTTCGAAGTTTGTCACATTTTAAGGTGACAATGAATAGTAACCCGTAAATGAAAATCTTCAAACTTGATTTTTCATCAATTGTAGCCTTCAAAAGTGATTCCAAATGCTTCCACAAGGAAAGTTAATTGATTTAAACATGAGGTGTTACACCAAGCCCTTTACATCTACCTTCTCATGACTAGCCGATCCTTTGATGTAACCGACACCATCTACTCAGCCCTCCATGATGCCATCAACACCCCCAAACTCACCAACAGCATCATTTTTCCCCACCTAGTCATTGACCTTTTTCATGCTGCCAATGTCCCTGAGTACAACAATGATAGCTACTTTGAGCCAGCCCCTTTGTTTTGATATGACTGCCTTAAACAGCCTGTCATTGGACCACCTCCACCCATCCACCTTGTTTATGATGTTGGCGTAGAGCATGCAACCAGTGCACCAGCTCCTGAAGGCCAAGAAGGACAGGAAGATCTAGAAGCTCCTAAACCTGTCACCTTGGAAACCCTCGCTGATGATATCGATGAGCTGGCAGGCCATGCCCACCAATTACGAGTCACCCTCCTCCGAGAGATGAAAAGGCAGAAAGACCATGATGCTCTGTATGATCGAGACCGACCTTACCGCCGTCGTGTGGATGCTCTGATTGCTGACCGATTGAACTTCCTCCTACCTCTCGAAGAGGAAGACCCTCAAAGCAGAGCTGGGACATCTGGAGCGGGCACTTCTGGTACAGGACCATCTAGGTCTGGGGCAGATGATACTGGGACGTAGCAGTAGTTCTTTCTGTGTTTTGTTTTGTTTCTTGTTCTTTATGTTTGTTTTGAGTCGGTGTCGCTGGTTACTTGTTAAGCTTTTTGGTATTTTTATTTCTGTGTTACATTGGATGTTGTTTAACTGTTTAGCTACTGATGGCCTTTTCATTTTGCTGTTCCAATTACATTAGTCCCAACTACTATTTCAAGGCTCTTTGTTTTGCATGCAACCTATCACCTTCTCCCTTTTTTTGTGAATTCGATGTGTTGTGCTACAATTTCAATTGGACTTCACAACTTCCGGTTCACTTTGTGATTGGTTTGCCTATACCGATTTAAACATTGAGGACAATATTGTGTTTAAGTGTGGGGGAGGGACCTATTAATTCTCATGCATCTATTTGATTTTGAGGTGTTTTTGAACTGATAAATTGGTTGAATTATGAATATTTTGAACTTAGTTTTCTGAAGAGTTGAAAATTGCACTGAATACTGCTCTCTGCTACCTTTCGCCGTGACAAACATATGATTTTGCCACTGCGAAATCCCTTTTGTCGGCGTTAATTTAGCTCTCAGCCATACTTCGTCGCGGCCAACTTATGTTTCGCCACGGCGAAGCAGGCCCTATCTCCAGGTTTTGCTCTCTGTGAGCCTTCGTCGTGGCGAACCCAAAAAAAAAATTTAAGATAAAAAAATATAATAATAATAACAAATAATAAATGCTTTGCAATTTCAGTTGCTCTTCAGAAATTTTTCCTGGCTTAGATTCTTTATGCTCCTGCATCCTTTTGAAATTGATGGAAAGTTCAATTTGTACTTGTGCTTTTAGAAAACTTTCCATGCTTTTAAATGAGGGTTGAACTTGGACTAGTTATTCTCATGTTTTTGACAGATAGTAAATGATGATATGCTTTAAAGTTAGGACTATGTGGTTTTTAACCCTTGAGATTGATTAATTGAGATTTTAGCCTTGTTGGAAGGATTTTTGGGCCTAAAGTTATTAAATTGAGTGAATCTGCTTATTTCATATTTCTCTAGAACTTGTTTTAATTCTTAATCGAAACTTAGTGAATCAAGTTTTGTAAAGATGATAGAGGCATTCGATTTCAAACCCTCACTTCCCAAACGCAAACCCAATCATTTTACCATTGTAAACCCCTTTGGACCTTCATCTTGAGTACATGCATGCAATTATTTTGTCATTAATGTATTCTGTATAAAAAAAAGAAGAAGAAAAAGGACAGTTGCTCCGATAAAAAAAAGAAAAAGAAAAAGAGAAAAAGAAAAGAAAAGAAAAGATAGAGACATAAAAATAATAAAAATAAAAATAAGTAGCTTCTCTCCTTATGTTTGTTTAGGTCAATTCTGTTTTAATAATTTGTATGCTTGTACTCATTTCCGTTTTCATTCTCATTGCATTCATTTCATTTGGCCTTCATTCAAATTCTGACCCCTAACAGTCCTCTTGATTTGCAAAGTTTACTTCCTGCGGTGGAGAGGTAGAATTATTACAAGCCTGTGGTAGAAATTAGATTGAGTAGACTTAGAGTGAAATAATCCCAAAACAAGTGAGTTAAGAGCAAAACACTTATCCGTGAGATAGATCTCTTTTGATCAATCTTTTGGGTTAATTGTCCATTGTGCTTATTTTCTTAGCATATCCTTGTTTTACTGTTGTCAACTCCTGTGAGAATTTCTTACTAATCTTCTGCTTTCATCTTTAAGCATGGTAGTGTTTCTCTTTATGCTGGTATCTCTGAATTATTTTTGAGCTTTATCCAGGAGTACAAAGGTCTAAGTGTGGGGGAATTTGATTGAGCTCAAATTATTCTTATCTTTTGATTACATCATCCATGGTTTTGTTGCATTTTCTGGCTCTTTTGGCTATAATTGAGCTTATTTTAGATTAAGAGTCCATGCATTGAGTTAGTGTCTTTTTGAGGGTAAAATCATCATAATTAGTTATTAATTATATTCAACTAATTTCTAGGACAATTGATGCCTTAAATTGTTGCTTTTCAGTGTAAGACACCTGAGATTGGAGCCAAGGTTGAAGACTCAAGGCACACAGAGCAAAAGAGGAGCCTCTATAATGGTTCACCACGGCAAACTCCTCGTATCAGCATATCCAGACCCAACCATTTTAGGAAAAATTGACCTGCCCACTTCCATGAACCGACCCAGACACGTCATATTCGGGTTAGAAACCCTATTTTCGGATGAATGAGGTCACACACTGACATCTAGCCACCATCCATGTTTTCTCTTCATCTTCTATCATTCTCTCACCAAACCCTAATTCCTCCATCTTCCACTGTCACCTTCACCATGGGAAACACTGAGTCAGTTTCATTGGAGATACTTAAGTATACCATGCGTGGCTAGGCTTCTTCCAGCTTTTGAAGATGTATGATTGGCATGAGTTCTAAGAGCTTAAAAAGGGGATTTTCAGTTTCATCTTAGTTCAAGCTATGTATTTATCAATTTCTAGGTCTAGGGTTTGTAAATCATTAGTAAAAGACTTTGATTGATCTGTAATCATTAGTTGATGATTTACATTTATAGTTGGATTGGTTAATGTTGAATTTTATGCTTCAATATATGTGGTCACATATATGTTCTTTGTAGCTCTCTTGATTCTCTTCATCTTGCATGGTCATGTTTTGATGATGAGTTGATTTTCTGTTGTATTGAACCATTTGCATTAATCATTCTTAATTACACATTAGGGAAGCTTAACAATGTTTTCATTAATGAGTTCATTAATGTAAGCATTGGACTCAATGAGTTATTGAGGTTGTTATCAAGAAAACCTAATGAATTTATAAAACTCCCAAATCTTAAGAGAACTATGATTGCCAAGAATCCATTTTCAAGAGGTTTTATCAATTGATTCAGTACTTGATTTCCATCCATTTCATCTTAATCTCCCAAAAATCCAAAAATATATTTACATTCTATTGCATTTTATCTTAATTACAAGTCTCAATGAAAACCCCCAACCTTTTCCGGCTCAATTTGCATTACCATGGCATTTAGTTAATCTAGGATCATAATTTTGGCTCCACAAGTGAAACGACCCGAGGTTGTGCCTATAGTACAATCCTTGGCTTAATTTTGAAATTAGCCCCAAGGTGTAAGTAAGACAAGTCAAGGCAATTTCACTATACGATATCTTGCTAATTTCTTTTCTAGCCTTTCTACAGAGGTGGACCAAAGAAAGAAAAGCCAAGGTAAGGAACAACAAGTAGCTGATTCTTTCATAGCAATAAGGGGAAAGGATATGCCCAACTCTACAATTCGAGATAAGGAGTTTTCTGATCTTCTTTCTCCTGGAATTAACACCATTCCTGAGAGGCATACATCATTTGATTCATCTTGTAATCATGCATATTCCCCATATATACCTTCAGCAAGTCTAGTTGTTTTGGAGCTTAAGGAATTAGTACCTTCTGTCATTAAACTACCAGGGTTGGAACTTAAGCCATTGCCTTCTCATTTTAAATAAGCATATCTAGCTAAAAATGATAAATTGCCTGTTATCATAGCTAGCTCCTTATCTGATATTGAGGGGAAGAAATTGCTCACTGTTTTGAAAAGAAATAAGAAAGCAATAGGTTGGTCCATGGCTGATATTCCTGGTATTACCCCCTCTATTTGTACACATAAAATTTTACTTCATGAGGTTACAAAACCAGTGAGACAACCACAGCATAGGCTTAATCCACTCATCTTAGATGTTGTGAAAAAGGAAGTGAATAAACTTTTGAGTGCTGGAATTATATATCCAATTTGAGATAGTGAGTGGGTTAGCCCTGTGCAAGTGGTTCCTAAGAAAAGTGCTATTACTGTTGTTAAAAATGAAAAGAATGAATTAATTCCAACAAGGGTCCAAAACTCATGGAGGGTATGCATTGATTACAGGAAATTGAATGATGCTACACGTAAAGATCACTTTCCTCTACCTTTTATTGATCAAATGTTTGAAAGATTAGCTGGAAGAAGTAATTACTACTTTCTAGATGGTTTTTCAGGGTATTTCCAGATTCCTATTGCTCTGGAAGACCAAGACAAGACCATATTCACCTGTCCATTTGGGACATTTGCCTACAGGAGGATGCCTTTTGGGCTATACAATGCCCCAGGTACTTTTCAAAGGGCTATGATGTCCATTTTTAGTGAATTTATAGGCTTATCTTTGGAAGCGTTTATGGATGATTTTACTATGTATGGTGACACATTTGATGATTGTTTGGAAAGTCTAGAGAGGGTTTTGTCTAGGTACATTAATAGGAACTTGATTGTGAATTTTGAAAAATGCCATTTTATGGTTGACAATGGAATTGTCATGGGTCATCTAGTCTCTAGGAAAGGAATTGAAGTAGACAAAGCCAAAATTGAAGTTATTGCTTCTTTGCCTCATCCAACTAACTTGAAGGAACTCAGGTCATTCCTTGGACATGCTGGTTTCTATAGAAGATTTGTGGAAGATTTCAGCAAAATAGCAAACCCTGTTTCTAGGCATATGCAAATGGATGTGGCATTTGTCTTTGATGATGCTTGCAAAAAGGATTTTGATTTATTAAAGAGCATGCTTGTTTCTCCACCTATACTTTCTGCACCTGATTGGAAATTAGATTTTGAACTTGCTTTTGATGCATCTTATGCTTCTATTGGTGCTATGTTAGGTCAAAAAGTAAATAAGCTATCTCAGGTCATTGCATATGCATCCAAAACCCTTGACAATGCACAAATTAATTACACAACCACTGAAAAGGAACTTTATGCTATTGTATTTGCTTTAGATAAATTTAGATCTTACCTTCTTGCATCAAAAGTGGTTGTCTTTACTGACCATGCTGCTGTCAAGTTTTTGTTTAGCAAGCCACACACTAAGCCTAGACTTTTAAGATGGGTTTTGCTTCTCTAAGAGTTTGACATAGAGATCAACGACCGAAGTGGAGCTGAAAACCATGTTACAAACCATTTGAGTTGATTGCCAACAGGAACTAAGGGAGTTTCTGATGCTAATATGATTTGTGATGAATTTCCAACTGCTATTCTTTATTCTATAGCTTCTCATGACCCATGGTTTGCTAACATGGTCAATTTTCTAGCTACTGGTTTAATCCTTGCTACATTGTCTCCTTTTCAGACTCAGAAGCTCAAAAGTGAAGCCAAGTATTACATTTGGGAACTGCCTCACTTATAGAGGATGTGTAATGACCAATTGATTAGGCACTGTGTTCCAAATGAAGAAATTCAAGGCATCTTGGTGGCATGCCATTCTCATGCTTGTGGATGCCATTTTAGTGCTAAGAAAACTTCAAGAAAGATTTTAGAACCTGGATTTTATTGGCCTACTATCTTTAAGGATGCTTATGAGTTTTGTAAGAGTTGTGACAAGTGCCCAAGGTTTGGAGGTAATACTAAGAGGAATGAGATGCCTTAATATCCTATTCTCTTTTGTGAAATCTTTGATGTATGGGGTATAGATTTCACGGGTCTATTCCCACCTTCCTCTAGAAATCATTATATTCTCTTGGCTGTGGTTTATGTTTCAAGATGGATTGAAGCTATTCCCACAAAGAAAGATGATGTAGTCACAGTTTCAAAATTCACAAAGTCACATATCTTCACAAGATTTGGAATCCCTAAAGCTATGATAAGTGACTGTGGGACTCACTTTTGCAATAAGCTCTTAAATGGATTGTTCTCTAAGTTTGGGGTTACTCACAAGATGTCCACATCTTATCACCCCCAGACTAATGGTCAGACAAAGGTTTCCAATAGAGAAATTAAACAGATTTTGGAGTAGTTAAACCATCAAGAAGGGACTGGAGCATTAAATTGGAAGAAGCTCTGTGGGCCTACAGGAGCATACAAGACACCCATAGGAATGTCACCCTATAGGGTAGTTTATGGAAAAGCTTGCCATCTGCCGGTTGAACTAGAGGACAAGGCCTATTGGGCAATTAAAGCATGTAATTTGGATTGAAGCTGCTATAATGGAGAGGAAATTGCAATTGCAAGAGCTAAAAGAAATTTGAATGGAGGCATATGAGAGCTCTAGAAACTACAAGAAGAAGAGTAAAATCATTCATGACAAGGGAATTCTAAGAAAACAATTTCATGTGGGTGATAAGGTCCTGTTATTCAAGGCTAGGTTCAAGTTTAAACATGGAAAATTGAAAACCAAGTAGGATGGGCCTTATCTAGTCACCAAAGTACACTCTTTTGGAATGGTTGAATTAGTAGATGAAAAAAGTGGCCAAAGTCTAAAAGTTAATGGTCACTTACTCAATTTGTATCATGAGCACTTCCATCCCCCATGAGGCTACAGGTTGTTTCTTCCATCTTATCTCATGTGCTTTTATCTGCATATTTGAACTTGTTAAGAGAATAAGTATGGGGGAAACCCTTTTCTGTTAGCTTAGGAAAATCTTTGCTTCTTTCTTTTCTTTTAGTTGGTTTTTCCCTGTTTGCACAGCTCATTGGTTTGTATTGAGGACAATACTTTGTAGAAGTACGGGGGAGATAAGTATTGCTGGTGGCTTAGTTAGATGGTGATTATATTGATATTTGAGTTGTGATTGATGTAGTTGAGCCATGTTTTACAGCTAAACATGTGATTTAATTCAAAGGTTTTTGGTTCTTAATAATGCATTGCATGTTCTTGTGATTTAAAGTTGCATTTGTTAGGATTTGAATGATAATTTTTGTTGGAACATTCGGTTATGTGAAAAGCACTGTGGCCCTCTGAATAATCTGCTGTAATGCCTGATAGAAGTTCAATTCTGTAAAAACCCTATGGCCTATTTTGAAATGCATCATGGTGTCTGCTTCTAAACAAATGAGTATATGTTTTATGTTGGTTTTGAATATTCACCTACACTTTGTTATTTGTTCAAAGACCTTTTTGAGAATCACTTCATAACCCTTGATGTATTCTTGCAAGTTGGAAATCCATTTTGCAATCATATCATAATCTATGCCTGGTTCATATTATTCTTGTTACAAACCTTTTCCATGGGACTAATTTTAGTGGCAATTAAGTTAGTGACTAGATATGATTAATTAAAGTAAGTGGATGAGAGAAAACCCACATGGAAGGAATTTGAGCCTATATGTTCTGAATTTGTGTGCATACTCTCTAGTCCTATGTTCCTCTAGAACTTGATCTAACTCTTCATTGAGACTGCATTTTGATATGAGCAAGATGCATATGATGGAGGTATTTTATTCTAAACCCATTCTGACCTAAACACAAACCCTTTCACATTTAACCTTTGTTCACCTCTTTGGGCCTTCACTTTCATTTCATTTATTGCTTTGTAGCAAGTGTTTTGCATGGGTTACATTTGGTTTTTCATTTTGAAAAGTGCATCATGAATGTCTATATCTTTGTCTTCTTGGGTTTGGATGCCAATATAAAAAAAAAAAAAAGAAGTGGAAAAAGGCAATAAGAAGAAAATATGTATAAAAAAAAGAGAGAAGAAGAAGAAGAAAATAAGTTATGATAAAAAAAAGTTTGAAATAAGGCATTCCATGGTGGTTTGAAGAGCAAGGATTTTTGTTCCAAAAGTTTAGATCTGCACATTGGTGTCTTTTCAGGATTATACTTTAGCTTACTTCGAGTTGATACTTTGCTACTCATGCATTTCACTTGTTAGTTCATTCATTCTATCTTGGCCTTTTCCAACATTACAACCTTAAGAAAGACCTCCTGATGCATTGAACTCATATAGTACAGTGGTGGAGTTGTTGAGAATTTTGACAAGCCTATGGTAGGACATAGACTAGTAGAGAGGAGAGAAAATCTAACCCTTGGTAAGTAGAGAGAAACAATTTAATATGAGAGTTTCTCATTTCACTTGTAATGATTGAGCTATGTTTAACATTAATTTTCTTGTCATTAATTGAAAGTTTTGTGGGTTGGCTTGCTCAATGAATAATACAATTAGTGTATGGATTTTGATTCTGATTGCACTTGGGTTGACATCCTTGTTGAATGTGTTCTGGGAAGTGAATTGGTGATTCTTTGCCCGAAGTGCAAAGTATTAGTATGGGGGAATTTGATATCTCTCTATATTTTATTGATTCTAGCATGATTTTCATGGTATTATATGTTTACTTTTGGATTTAATGGTGATGAAATACTACTAATTGCTTGGAAGGAGTGTTTTGTAATTTCATGAGAATTCAGGTCTAGAAATCAAAGAAACAAACACTCAGGGACTCAATATGCAAAAGTGGCAAGACTCTGTGAAAAGTGCCGCGGCGGATTTGAAGAAGCGCCACGGCAGATTTGGCTCAACAGGCAGCTCAGAGTCACTAATCTAAACAACGCAGTTTTGGATATGCGCCACGGTGGATGATTATAGGCACCGCGGCAGATGATGAAAATCAGCAATTTGAACTAGAAGGCGCGTGACAGAATCTGGGAGGGAATGGAACCAGATCTTAGAACTCTATTTTGGTTAGCACATGGATCCTGAACTAATTTTCAGTTGGGAGGCGTTAATTACAAGGGAGGAAAGCATTTAGGGGATGATGGAGTTTTCAGATTGAGTTTTTTGTTTAGTTTTCCATCTTCATCTTTATCTCTCTACATTTTTCGGTCCTTTTGGAATCCTCCATCCAGATCCTCTATTTCCCAACCATCACCATTGCTGTGATGAAGTTCCTATCCTCCAGCTTGAGTCTTTCATCCTTCATGTCCAGCTAAACTTCAAGGATTTCTAGGAGATATAATAGAGCATGAGCCATGGTTAAACAGGAAAGAGTTTAGAGTTTATAGGTGTTTAATTTCAGTAACATTTTGATTCTGTTGTCAATCTTTGCTTCGGGATTCAGACTCCTCTCTATCCACTTATGTGATTTGAGATTTGGTTAATTGTATTCAGAGGTTATCTTCTTGATTTAGAGTAACGATGTATGATTCTTTAGCTAGGTCTAGTTATGGATTTATACATTGTGATTGGATTCTTGAGAAGTATTGGTTAATATTTCTTTTGGAAGTGGCTGAATCTGTCACATCCAGTATTATGATAATTAGAGATAAGAAATATTCTCAAATTATTGAGGATTAAGAGTAATAAGGAAAAGTCAAAGAATTTTGGTGGAAAATAATTACAGTAATTTTCCAAGCCAATTATAGGAAATTGACTAATTAAAGAAAATTGGTCAAATGTAAATAAGGAAAAATATTTTTGAGCCATGGAAAATTAAGGAAAAATAGGGATAACATCCTTTGAGAGTTATATGAAATTATAAAGTTGGTTTTATGACCAAATTACCCTTAGAGAAATTATAAGAGAATTTAAGGGTGATTTAGGCTAATTGAGGGATTTTATTTGGAAAATTCCAAATAAATATTTTAAGAGGAATAAAATCCCAAGAAAATTCCCATGAGATCCCAAGGAATTATAAGGAATTATGGAATTAAATGGAGACCCTCAAGTGTCCAAGATTTTTCCAAATAAATGTGAAAAGTGGAAAAATCCCTAAAGAGAAGGAAATTAATTTTCCTTTTTATTTAAATATTAGGAAATTAATTTTGAGAGAAAGAGGACAATTTGGGAAGACAATAATGAGGAGAATAAATTAAGGATCTGATAGAAAATAATTACAGAGACTAAGTTACTGTAATTATAAAAAAGAAGTTAAACTCAGAGCCTAAAGTATACCGATAAAACAAGATTGGTGTCTTGCAAATCCAAGGGATCCTATTAAGCCATGTGTCAAGCTCTTGAAGGAGAAGATTTGAATTAGCCAAGTGTCATTCCATGAATGGAGAGGATTTTGACTTTAGTAAATAATTTCATTTGGAATTATGTTAATTAAGAGAGAGGAATCAAGACTTAGTAGGGTAATGACACTTGGACTATCATTAAAGAAGGTGGTTGGGATATTTTGAAGCCTTAATCAAGCTCTTCTCTCCCCATTTTCAGATGTTCATTTCGTGCAAGGGAGAAAAATAGAGAAAAGAGAGAGTTTGAGAGGAAACAAGGAGAAAGGGAGCACTTTTGATCATCCTAGCAAGGTTTCAAGGTTAGATCTTGGTCCTAGAAGTGTTCTTGCTTTGGTTTCTTTCATTTTATGGTTTAAAATCTGTCTCTTCCCTCTCTTAATGTGGACCAAACTGATTAATAAAAAGGGAAAGAAGTTTTGATCATAACACTTGCTAAGGACACAACAACACAAGCTAGATCCTAGTGTTGGCAAGTGAGTTTAAGTGATTTTAAAGCATTTTTCATGGTTGTTGTTGTGAGAGTTATTTTCAGCCAAGTGAAGAACTGGACCCTAGGATGAGCTTTTCATTGTTTTAAGGCTTCCATGATGCTTAAAATGAGGAATGGTGTAGGGTAGACTAAAAGAAACAAGTGTTGGAAGCCTAAAAGCAAAGCTGAAAATTTTGGGTCAAAACCTCTAGTGGTTTGGTCGGTTTGTGGCTGGAAGAATCAGTTTTATTTTACAAATCTAAGCCCATTTTTGGAATCTACATGAAAATCCATGTAGGAACAAGTCAAGGAGTGATTTTTAGGGTTAGAGAGAACCAAATCTAAAACTAGTGAACAAAGGAGGGAACTTTATGGTTCAAGAATCATTTTGATGTATGTTCTTGCTTTTTCATGGTTGGATAATGATTCTTGCTGCCATTTTTGTTGAATCACATGGTTAGGGTTTGATATTTGCCAAGGGAAAGAGGAGAAGGAAGAAAGGCTAAGACTTTTGAAGCAAGGTAGTAAGTTAAACCTAGCTACTACCACTAACTAGCATTGTTGATTATTGTATGGTTAATTGCTATTATTGTGATTGAGCTCTCTTGATTGTTATGTGGCTGCTCTTTATAGTATCTTGCTTTGGCCTTTGCATGATTGAGTTTGCCAAATGATAAGCATGTTAGTTCATCCATAGTAGCTAATGTGATCATGCATAATAATGATGCTTGCTTGGTGATATAGTTGAACTGGGATTTCCAAAAATCTCATCCCCCAAGAATCATGTAACATTTTAGGGCCTAAATCTTCAAAAGGAAGCTGCAGATTGAAGGTTGATTTGTGGAGTTTAGCCACAAAATTCGTGAGCTTATTTTGGTTATGTAAATATTAAACTAACAGTGCTGGAAGCACACTGACCCTGACCGGTTCATGTGACTTTTTGATTATTATGCGTTCCTGAATGCGTTAAATCGTGAAATTTTGCATGATGAAAGATGACATCCTGAGCTTCAAATCGATAGCTAATATGTTAAAAATGGACCAGTATACGATTTATAATGATTTTTCAAAGTTAATGGTCAGAATCTGGACATCAGGGTTTTTGGCAAATGGACAGTGTTGTTTCTTAAAAACCTGACGCTTTCTCATAAAGAATTGGATAATGAGATTATTTTTCTTTGAAAGAGGACTTAAAGAGCTTTAAGTAGAATTTTGAATTACCCCAATTTGATTTTTGTAGAATAAGTTATGAATTTTTGAAGTTGGGCCAGAAAAACTGGATTTTTACCCGATGAACAGTAAAAATCCGAAAATTAGCGTTTTTATGGAAAAAAGTGAGCCCAAGACCATCTAATGTGGTCAAAAATGATTTTGAAAGGAACCTAAGTCAATATTATAGTAAGGTGTGACATAATCTCCATTTAATCAATCTCACCTCATCAGAAATAAATTCAATTAAAGCTCTTAAATTCTGATTGATGCAAGAAAGGCAGTGAAGGCAAAGTTATACCTCTTAGGAATCATTTATCTCATTGAATTCCAATCTCAAAACATTCTCTTTTCTAAATTCTGATTTTAGTAGCATTTGATTACAGTCTTAGAAATGATTTTATCTCAATTGCTAATGCATTCACCTAATTTCTTCCCTAATTTGTGACTTAATCACTTAGTAACACTATTAGACTCTTGAGTTCCTTAAGATCGACCTCTGATTGGAAGCTACTTTGCTGCATTCTTTAGAATATCAAATTTGGTTCTAAATGACATAAGATCAGCTCTATTTTAACCCTTCTAGTTTTCCTCTTGCTGCTTATTAATTGAGGTGTCTGGGAATTTGGTTCATTGATTGGTTGGCTAATCATACTTGGGTTTTATTATGTGATTCATTAATTGCTTCAACTTGTAACCATTCTTGCTCCAAAGTGTGTCTCAATTGCTTTATAACCACTACTCTTGAGTGTTTTCAGGTTTTAGGATAGCTGAGTTGCAGTTCAGTATTGATTTTGTTCGTTCTGTCCCAGAGGCTGCGGCACATTTGCATATCCGCTGCAGTGCTTGTCTTATTTTGCTCTCGGTATAATCCACCATAGCGCCTTCGCTTCCTGAGCTCTTAGTAACTCTCGGCCACAGAGGCCGCGGTGCCTCAAGTCAAAGGCCGCAACGCCTGGACCTAATTCCTACTTTTGTTGTTTTAATTCAACTCTCTTAGTTGGTTTTGGTGTATGACCATGGACAAAACATTTTATCCATTGGATAGGGAGATAAATAAAAACACTTAGACTTTTGGAAAAGAATAAAAATTTAGACACAAGCACAAGCATACACCCTCACTCACCTTCTTCATCTAGTGTTAGTGAGTCAATTGAACTTATGCCTGATTCTGAATCCGATTTAGGTCAATTCTGTGATAATCATTTTGTAATGGAAGCGTAAGAGAATCAAGCTCCTAATGAAAGGCAAAATAAGGGCAAATCAAGAAGGATGCTATGAATTTGTTTAGTAAACTTGCTGTTAATGTGCCTTTACTTGATTTCTTGAAAGGAGCACCTAAATACATGAGATTTTTAAAGGAATTGTGCACTAACAAGAAGAAATGTAAACCCAATGAGAAAATGCAGTTGGGATCTAATGTTTTTGTAATTTTTAAACCCTAACTACCCATAAAGTATGCTGTAACATCTCGATTTTTGGGCCTAGAAGTACTAGAAATAGCCTGAATGAGATAGGCTACCAGACCCCTTTTTAGTAGAGGTCTTAAAGATGAGAAAGAAAGTTAAAGCAGTTTGAGGGACTAAACTGCAAAGTGAATGTTTTAAGGGGCTAAAGGGTAATCAAAGTTAGAGGCTCCAGTAAAGTCTCAAAGGCCCAGAAAGAGAAAAGAGGCTAGATACAGACCAATGGTTAAGTTAGAAGCCTCAAAGAGATGGTTTTATGAGGTTGAGCCTAAGCAGGGGTAAAACCGTAAATTCAGAAAGTTACAGCCATCAGGGGTAAAAATGGAAAGTACTTAGAAAATTCTGAGAAAATCCCAAAAAATGGGAAATAATATTCTAAGGCTCTTTTGTGAAGAGAGATGGTGAAAATACCCCTGAGGTAACTTAAAAGGAATTTATAAGTTTATGGCTCGTTTTGAGGTATAAAGCTAGATTTAATTATTTGAGCCATCAGGAGGCCTCAGAAATGTAAGTAAAAATGGAATTCATGAGTTAAGAGACTATAGAAAATTATAAAATTAGTCTCGTCCCCAAAAGGCCAGCAGAATGGTTTTAAGAATTCTTGAAAGCCAGTTATGCCGAAAAAAGGGCATTTTAAAGAATGATTTTTAAGTGGGGCTACAGGTTGAGTTATGACTGAGAAAATTCACAAATTTTCTCTAGAATATGAGGAATTTTATGATATTTTTGGATGAATTTTTGGAGCTCTGGATTGAATAAAATACTCCAGTCAAATATTAAATAATTTTGTCCCCTAAATAGGAGACAAAACCAAAGAAAATATCTAAGAGCCATCATGACGATGCTGAGTCAGCATGCTGAGTTATCAAGCGTAATCATAACACCGATGAGTCATCATGCTGAGTCATCAAGCGTAATCATGACACCTACGAGTCATCATGCTGAGTCACCAGAAGATATTTATGGACAGCATAAAAATCAGAACGCAGTACGGGAATATTTTAGACAGTCTTTTGTCTACCCGTTACAATGAAATCTCTAATGCATGACTCAGTAAGGTTAAGTAGCCTGTCAGTAGAGCTAATTATTTTCATCTATGCTCCTCTAAGGTGGCACCATATATGTACTTATTAAGATGAGAAAATAGTGTCAGAACATGTCCTGGTGGTACAGGGTAAGTCAGGACTCGAAAAGTATCCGATACGATGCAAGATTGGCTTGATAAGTGGACAAATAATTAAGAAAATATTTTTGCACGAATTTTCTATTTATTTTCTCCCTATTTTAATGCCATAAATGATGAAAGGACATGAAAGTGACAAGTGTATGGTTAGATGGGAAAAAGAAAATATTACGTGTACGGTTAGATGGAAGACACGTGTACGGTCGGATGCAAGACACGTGTGCGATCGGATTAAAGACATGTGGCTTGATGATGTAAGCATGATATCATCATGATGAGGTAAGCATGATGTCATAGGACACTTGTCACCATAAGATTAAAAGAGAAAATGGACGGTCCAGATCGAGCCACGTATTTTTAAGATCAACGGTCCAGATTCAGTCTGCTTTTCTATAAATACCCCCTCCCCTCCCTACCATTTCTTCCAAGCATAAGGAATCCATGGAGAAGCTCTTGCAAAATGGTTTCTAGAGAGAGAAAGAAGAGGGAGAAAGAAAGGCCAAGTGGTTCCAAGCCAGATCAAAATCTAAAACAAGGTATGTGATGGTTATAGCACCTGATTTCATGCTTGTTTCGGATTAGTTACTGTGCGTATCTGATTTTGAAATTTTGTATGCTTAAAGTAGACTCTGTCAGCTTTAAATCCATAGGTAGAACACTTCATTTGGATATGTGTACGATTTATGGTGATTTTTCAAAGTTAGGGTTTGAAATCTGGAAACAGTGTTGAACTTTTGGAAGAGTTTCGAATTCCGTACAGTTCCGGTACTGTTCGGTGTAGAATTGGCTCTTGAAACTATTCTTCCTTTAAATTTAACTTAAGGATCTTCCAGTGAGACTTGGAAGCACTCAATTTGGATTTTTCTATAATTAATTATGAATTTCCAAAGTTGAGTAAAAATTCTGGAAATTCTGCGTGAACAGTACCCGCGAAGTAAAATTTCCAGATTTGGTATTCTTGAATCTAAGGCCATCTAAAGTGGTCCTAATTGACAAGAAATGGATCATAAGGATGGGAAATGATGAGATTTATGGTAGAAAAGTTAGAAAGAAAGCCCTAAGACTAAGAGAAAGGGTTGAGGTTCAAGAGAGATAGTCTTGAACTTTATGTAATCTAGTGGTCCTAATGGATTGTATGATCAATGTGACTATGTTCAGGACCTTTGGAACATCCAAGAGGATGTTTGGTGATGTTGACCGAATGTCCACATGGTTGAAAGACAAGGGAATCAAAGGAAAAGCAAGAGGAAAGCCATGTTACAAGGTAGTGAACTTACCTATACTGTGTGCTTGATATGTATGCTTGCATGATGTGATTGTGTTGTCATGATGTGACTAAGCTATGATGAAATGTTTGTAAAGTTATGTTTGCAAGTTTATGTTATGTTTTTCCTTGGCAATATGTTATGGAAGCATGAAATGTTTTAGCTTACTTTCCATGGCATTCATGTGTTAATGTTATAACATGTCATGCATGTGCATTATGTCTTGCATGCTTATGGGTAGTGTTTGCTACTGAGATTCCCCCGAATCTCACCCCTCCCTAACCAACCATTTAGGTCAATCAATGATGGGCAATAATGGCATGAGAAGCAAGGAGAAGTAAGCGGAGAATTATTCTTGTTAATGGATGAGACTGTTGATAAATGTATAATTCTACTATTTTGTGAACTATGTTATGGATGCCAATGATGCCATGTATTTAATTATAATATTTATGGCATGAATGAAAGTGTTATGAGCATGAACGGGAAAGAGTAAGGCCATGTTATGTATGCCAAAGAAATAAAAAGAATTAAAGAGATGTTAAGGGATAAAACGTAAGTCCTGGAGCAGTGAGTTTGTAGCTCCAGTTTGACCTATCAGACGAGTGAGTTAGGTCATAAGATTTGGCAAGCAAGGAGATCTGATATTTCTCTTTAAAATGAGGGGTAGTTTGCCTGATTCCGATAACCGATCAGAAAGTTGTGCCTTTCCAAAGTTAGGCAAAAATACAGTAAAATCCGAAAATGACCAAATGAACAGTAACTTTTTCAAAGGAAATTGAGCTCGAATTTCAAGGCAATCAGTTTAGAAACTATTTTTCCTCAAAATTTTATCCAAAGAGCTTTCTGTAGAACTTAGAATCACTCAATTTCAATTTTTTTACAATTAGTTATGAATTTTTGAAGTTTGTCACATTTTAAGGTGACAATGAATAGTAACCCGTAAATGAAATTTTCAAACTTGATTTTTCACCAATTGTAGCCTTCAAAAGTGATTCCAAATGCTTCCGCAAGGAAAGTTAATTGATTTAAACATGAGGCGTTACATGTGCTAACCCTGGATCTTTTACAATACCTTGCACTGTTGGTAAATTAAATATTGCCAATGCTCTTTTAGACTTCAGAGCTGCAATTAATATGATGCCTCTTAATTTATACACATCTTTAGGCATTCAAACCAGTGAGAGTACTAGCATATTAATACAACTTGCTGATAGGACCATTAGGAAGCCAAAGGGATTGTTGGAAGATAACCTAGTGAAAGTCAAGGACTTAGTTATCCCTGCAGATTTTTATGTTTTAGATATGGATACCCCACCTCATGTTCAAGAAACACTGATTTTAGGTAGGCTATTTCTCAGGACTGCTAATATAGTAGTAAGCCAAAAAGATGGATACATAACCATGGAAATAGGGGATAAGAAAATTCAATTTGATGTTTATGAAGCAATGAAACATCCCTTTGAAAATTATTTACTTTTGGGTATAAATGCCATTGATTGTTTGATTGATGAGGTTGTAGAAGAGTATGAGTGCTCTTTGCATAAATTGAATGAGGAGGAAACTTTAGATATTGGTTTTTCTCTTCTTGATGTCAATTATCTTTCTGCCTTAATTCATTTTTGGATGATAATGATGACGTGTGTAGTATTGACTCTTTGACAGTTGATAGCTCACTTTCTACTTTATCATCTTTTTCTTTTGATCTATCTTCTATTAATCATGAGGTAGTTTTCTGATGCATCAAGCCAAGAGCTTGGAAAGGATTTTGTGTCTGATATTGCAGAAGTGGAAAAGCTAGCACCAAGTATATTGACCAAGGAAAAGGAAGAAGTGAATGCAGGATTCAATGATAAGGAGCAAGAGGATACAGCTTTGGCAATCACCCAAGTGCAGAATACTAAGGAAAGGGAAGAAAACATAACCTCTGCTCTAGAATCTATACTTACTTCTTCAATTCCACTTCATTTTAATTATGCCAACTCTTTGCATACTATATGATATCTTGCTAATTTCTTCTTAAGCCCTGCTGTAGAAGTGGACAAAGACAGACAAATTAAGGTGAGGAACAACAAGTAACTGATTTTTCATAGCAATGAAGGGAAAGGATATGCTCAACTACAATACGAGATAGGGAGTTTTTTGACCTTATTTCTCCTAGAATTGACGCTATTTCTGAGAGACATGCATCAGTTGATTCATTTTGTAATCATCCATATTCTCACATACACCTTTAGCATGTTTAGCTATTTTGGAACTTAAGGACTTGATACCTT
>NW_021635104.1:0-47416 GCF_004799145.2 Neltuma alba | reverse complement strand
GAAACCCTCGCTGATGATATCGATGAGCTGGCAGGCCATGCCCACCAATTACGAGTCACCCTCCTCCGAGAGATGAAAAGGCAGAAAGACCATGATGCTCTGTATGATCGAGACCGACCTTACCGCCGTCGTGTGGATGCTCTGATTGCTGACCGATTGAACTTCCTCCTACCTCTCGAAGAGGAAGACCCTCAAAGCAGAGCTGGGACATCTGGAGCGGGCACTTCTGGTACAGGACCATCTAGGTCTGGGGCAGATGATACTGGGACGTAGCAGTAGTTCTTTCTGTGTTTTGTTTTGTTTCTGTTCTTTATGTTTGTTTTGAGTCGGTGTCGCTGGTTACTTGTTAAGCTTTTGGTATTTTTATTTCTGTGTTACATTGGATGTTGTTTAACTGTTTAGCTACTGATGGCCTTTTCATTTTGCTGTTCCAATTACATTAGTCCCAACTACTATTTTCAAGGCTCTTTGTTTTGCATGCAACCTATCACCTTCTCCCTTTTTTTTGTGAATTCGATGTTTTGTGCTACAATTTCAATTGGACTTCACAACTTCCGGTTCACTTTGTGATTGGTTTGCCTATACCGATTTAAACATTGAGGACAATATTGTGTTTAAGTGTGGGGGAGGGACCTATTAATTCTCATGCATCTATTTGATTTGAGGTGTTTTTGAACTGATAAATTGTTGAATTATGAATATTTTGAACTTAGTTTTCTGAAGAGTTGAAAATTGCACTGAATACTGCTCTCTGCTACCTTTCGCCGTGACAAACATATGATTTTGCCACTGCGAAATCCCTTTTGTCGGCGTTAATTTAGCTCTCAGCCATACTTCGTCGCGGCCAACTTGGCCACGGCAAGGGCCCTATCTCCAGGTTTTGCTCTCTGTGAGCCTTCGTCGTGGCGAACCCAAAAAAAAAATTAAGATAAAAAAATATAATAATAATAACAAATAAATAATGCTTTGCAATTTCAGTTGCTCTTCAGAAATTTTTCCTGGCTTAGATTCTTTATGCTCCTGCATCCTTTTGAAATTGATGGAAAGTTCAATTTGTACTTGTGCTTTTAGAAAACTTTCCATGCTTTTAAATGAGGGTTGAACTTGGACTAGTTATTCTCATGTTTTTGACAGATAGTAAATGATGATATGCTTTAAAGTTAGGACTATTGTGGTTTTTAACCCTTGAGATTGATTAATTGAGATTTTAGCCTTGTTGGAAGGATTTTTGGGCCTAAAGTTATTAAATTGAGTGAATCTGCTTATTTCATATTTTCTCTAAACTTGTTTTAATTCTTAATCGAAACTTAGTGAATCAAGTTTTGTAAAGATGATAGAGGCATTCGATTTCAAAACCCTCACTTCCCAAACGCAAACCCAATCATTTACCATTGTAAACCCCTTTGGACCTTCATCTTGAGTACATGCATGCAATTATTTTGTCATTAATGTATTCTGTAAAAAAAAAAGAAGAAAAAGGACAGTTGCTCCGATAAAAAAAAGAAAAAGAAAAAGAGAAAAAAAGAAAAGAAAAGAAAAGATAGAGACATAAAAATAATAAAAATAAAAATAAGTAGCTTCTCTCCTTATGTTTGTTTAGGTCAATTCTGTTTTAATAATTTGTATGCTTGTACTCATTTCCATTTTCATTCTCATTGCATTCATTTCATTTGCCTTCATTCAAATTCTGACCCCTAACAGTCCTTTTGATTTGCAAAGTTTACTTCCTGCGGTGGAGAGGTAGAATTATTACAAGCCTGTGGTAGAAATTAGATTAAGTAGACTTAGAGTGAAATAATCCCAAAACAAGTGAGTTAAGAGCAAAACACTTATCCGTGAGATAGATCTCTTTTGATCAATCTTTTGGGTTAATTGTCCATTGTGCTTATTTTCTTAGCATATCCTTGTTTTACTGTTGTCAACTCCTGTGAGAATTTCTTACTAATCTTCTGCTTCATCTTTAAGCATGGTAGTGTTTCTCTTTATGCTGGTATCTCTGAATTATTTTTGAGCTTTATCCAGGAGTACAAAGGTCTAAGTGTGGGGGAATTTGATTGAGCTCAAATTATTCTTATCTTTTGATTACATCATCCATGGTTTTGTTGCATTTTCTGGCTCTTTTGGCTATAATTGAGCTTATTTTAGATTAAGAGTCCAGCATTGAGTTGAGTGAGTTTTTTTTGAGGGGTAAAATCATCATAATTAGTTATTATATTATATTCAACTAATTTCTAGGACAATTGATGCCTTAAATTGTTGCTTTTCAGTGTAAGACACCTGAGATTGGAGCCAGGTTGAAGACTCAAGGCACACAGAGCAAAAGAGGAGCCTCTATAATGGTTCACCACGGCAAACTCCTCGTATCAGCATATCCAGACCCAACCATTTTAGGAAAAATTGACCTGCCCACTTCCATGAACCGACCCAGACACGTCATATTCAGGTTAGAAACCCTATTTTCAGGATGAATGAGGTCACACACTGACATCTAGCCACCATCCATGTTTTCTTTATCTTCTATCATTCTCTCGCCAAACCCCTAATTCCTCCATCTTCCACTGTCACCTTCACCATGGGAAACACTGAGTCAGTTTCATTGGAGACTTAAGTATACCATGCGTGGCTAGGCTTCTTCCCAGCTTTTGAAGATGTATGATTGGCATGAGTTCTAAGAGCTTAAAAAGGGGATTTTCAGTTTCATCTTAGTTCAAGCTATGTATTTATCAATTTCTAGGTCTAGGGTTTGTAAATCATTAGTAAAAGACTTTGATTGATCTGTAATCATTAGTTGATGATTTACATTTATAGTTGGATTGGTTTATGTTTTTTATTATTCTTCAATATATGTGGTCACATATATGTTCTTTGTAGCTCTCTTGATTCTCTTCATCTTGCATGGTCATGTTTTGATGATGAGTTGATTTTCTGTTGTATTGAACCATTTGCATTAATCATTCTTAATTACACATTAGGGAAGCTTAACAATGTTTTCATTAATGAGTTCATTAATGTAAGCATTGGACTCAATGAGTTATTGAGGTTGTTATCAAGAAAACCTAATGAATTTATAAAACTCCCAAATCTTAAGAGAACTATGATTGCCAAGAATCCATTTTCAAGAGGTTTTATCAATTGATTCAGTACTTGATTTCCATCCATTTCATCTTAATCTCCCAAAAATCCAAAATATATTTACATTCTATTGCATTTTATCTTAATTACAAGTCTCAATGAAAACCCCCACCTTTTCCGGCTCAATTTGCATTACCATGGCATTTAGTTAATCTAGGATCATAATTTTGGCTCCACAAGTGAAACGACCCGAGGTTGTGCCTATAGTACAATCCTTGGCTTAATTTTGAAATTAGCCCCAAGGTGTAAGTAAGACAAGTCAAAGCAATTTCACTATACGATATCTTGCTAATTTCTTTTCTAGCCTTTCTACAGAGGTGGACCAAAGAAAGAAAAGTCAAGGTAAGGAACAACAAGTAGCTGATTCTTTCATAGCAATAAGGGGAAAGGATATGCCCAACTCTACAATTCGAGATAAGGAGTTTTCTGATCTTCTTTCTCCTGGAATTAACACCATTCCTGAGAGGCATACATCATTTGATTCATCTTGTAATCATGCATATTCCCCATATATACCTTCAGCAAGTCTAGTTGTTTTGGAGCTTAAGTAATTAGTACCTTCTGTCATTAAACTACCAGGGTTGGAACTTAAGCCATTGCCTTCTCATTTTAAATAAGCATATCTAGCTAAAAATGATAAATTGCCTGTTATCATAGCTAGCTCCTTATCTGATATTGAGGGGAAGAAATTGCTCACTGTTTTGAAAAGAAATAAGAAAGCAATAGGTTGGTCCATGGCTGATATTCCTGGTATTACCCCCTCTATTTGTACACATAAAATTTTACTTCATGAGGTTACAAAACCAGTGAGACAACCACAGCATAGGCTTAATCCACTCATCTTAGATGTTGTGAAAAAGGAAGTGCATAAACTTTTGAGTGCTGGAATTATATATCCAATTTGAGATAGTGAGTGGGTTAGCCCTGTGTAAGTGGTTCCTAAGAAAAGTGCTATTACTGTTGTTAAAAATGAAAAGAATGAATTAATTCCAACAAGGGTCTAAAACTCATGGAGGGTATGCATTGATTACAGGAAATTGAATGATGCTACACGTAAAGATCACTTTCCTCTACCTTTTATTGATCAAATGTTTGAAAGATTAGCTGGAAGAAGTAATTACTACTTTCTAGATGGTTTTTCAGGGTATTTCCAGATTCCTATTGCTCTGGAAGACCAAGACAAGACCATATTCACCTGTCCATTTGGGACATTTGCCTACAGGAGGATGCCTTTTGGGCTATACAATGCCCCAGGTACTTTTCAAAGGGCTATGATGTCCATTTTTAGTGAATTTATAGGCTTATCTTTGGAAGCGTTTATGGATGATTTTACTATGTATGGTGACACATTTGATGATTGTTTGGAAAGTCTAGAGAGGGTTTTGTCTAGGTACATTAATAGGAACTTGATTGTGAATTTTGAAAAATGCCATTTTATGGTTGACAATGGAATTGTCATGGGTCATCTAGTCTCTAGGAAAGGAATTGAAGTAGACAAAGCCAAAATTGAAGTTATTGCTTCTTTGCCTCATCCAACTAACTTGAAGGAACTCAGGTCATTCCTTGGACATGCTGGTTTCTATAGAAGATTTGTGGAAGATTTCAGCAAAATAGCAAACCCTGTTTCTAGGCATATGCAAATGGATGTGGCATTTGTCTTTGATGATGCTTGCAAAAAGGATTTTGATTTATTAAAGAGCATGCTTGTTTTTCTCCACCTATACTTTCTGCACCTGATTGGAAATTAGATTTTGAAATTGCTTTTGATGCATCTTATGCTTCTATTGGTGCTATGTTAGGTCAAAAAGTAAATAAGCTATCTCAGGTCATTGCATATGCATCCAAAACCCTTGACAATGCACAAATTAATTACACAACCACTGAAAAGGAACTTTATGCTATTGTATTTGCTTTAGATAAATTTAGATCTTACCATCTTGCATCAAAAGTGGTTGTCTTTACTGACCATGCTGCTGTCAAGTTTTTTTTAGCAAGCCACACACTAAGCCTAGACTTTTAAGATGGGTTTTGCTTCTCTAAGAGTTTGACATAGAGATCAACGACCGAAGTGGAGCTGAAAACCATGTTACAAACCATTTGAGTTGATTGCCAACAGGAACTAAGGGAGTTTCTGATGCTAATATGATTTGTGATGAATTTCCAACTACTATTCTTTATTCTATAGCTTCTCATGACCCATGGTTTGCTAACATGGTCAATTTTCTAGCTACTGGTTTAATCCTTGCTACATTGTCTCCTTTTCAGACTCAGAAGCTCAAAAGTGAAGCCAAGTATTACATTTGGGAACTGCCTCACTTATAGAGGATGTGTAATGACCAATTGATTAGGCACTGTGTTCCAAATGAAGAAATTCAAGGCATCTTGGTGGCATGCCATTCTCATGCTTGTGGATGCCATTTTAGTGCTAAGAAAACTTCAAGAAAGATTTTAGAACCTGGATTTTATTGGCCTACTATCTTTAAGGATGCTTATGAGTTTTGTAAGAGTTGTGACAAGTGCCCAAGGTTTGGAGGTAATACTAAGAGGAATGAGATGCCTTAATATCCTATTCTCTTTTGTGAAATCTTTGATGTATGGGGTATAGATTTCACGGGTCTATTCCCACCTTCCTCTAGAAATCATTATATTCTCTTGGCTGTGGTTTATGTTTCAAGATGGATTGAAGCTATTCCCACAAAGAAAGATGATGTAGTCACAGTTTCAAAATTCACAAAGTCACATATCTTCACAAGATTTGGAATCCCTAAAGCTATGATAAGTGACTGTGGGACTCACTTTTGCAATAAGCTCTTAAATGGATTGTTCTCTAAGTTTGGGGTTACTCACAAGATGTCCACATCTTATCACCCCCAGACTAATGGTCAGACAAAGGTTTCCAATAGAGAAATTAAACAGATTTTGGAGAAGATAGTTAAACCATCAAGAAGGGACTGGAGCATTAAATTGGAAGAAGCTCTGTGGGCCTACAGGAGCATACAAGACACCCATAGGAATGTCACCCTATAGGGTAGTTTATGGAAAAGCTTGCCATCTGCCGGTTGAACTAGAGGACAAGGCCTATTGGGCAATTAAAGCATGTAATTTGGATTGAAGCTGCTATAATGGAGAGGAAATTGCAATTGCAAGAGCTAAAAGAAATTTGAATGGAGGCATATGAGAGCTCTAGAAACTACAAGAAGAAGAGTAAAATCATTCATGACAAGGGAATTCTAAGAAAACAATTTCATGTGGGTGATAAGGTCCTGTTATTCAAGGCTAGGTTCAAGTTTAAACATGGAAAATTGAAAACCAAGTAGGATGGGCCTTATCTAGTCACCAAAGTACACTCTTTTGGAATGGTTGAATTAGTAGATGAAAAAAGTGGCCAAAGTCTAAAAGTTAATGGTCACTTACTCAATTTGTATCATGAGCACTTCCATCCCCCATGAGGCTACAGGTTGTTTCTTCCATCTTATCTCATGTGCTTTTATCTGCATATTTGAACTTGTTAAGAGAATAAGTATGGGGGAAACCCTTTTCTGTTAGCTTAGGAAAATCTTTGCTTCTTTCTTTTCTTTTAGTTGGTTTTTCCCTGTTTGCACAGCTCATTGGTTTGTATTGAGGACAATACTTTGTAGAAGTACGGGGGAGATAAGTATTGCTGGTGGCTTAGTTAGATGGTGATTATATTGATATTTGAGTTGTGATTGATGTAGTTGAGCCATGTTTTTACAGCTAAACATGTGATTTAATTCAAAGGTTTTTGGTTCTTAATAATGCATTGCATGTTCTTGTGATTTAAAGTTGCATTTGTTAGGATTTGAATGATAATTTTTGTTGGAACATTCGGTTATGTGAAAAGCACTGTGGCCCTCTGAATAATCTGCTGTAATGCCTGATAGAAGTTCAATTCTGTAAAAACCCTATGGCCTATTTTGAAATGCATCATGGTGTCTGCTTCTAAACAAATGAGTATATGTTTTATGTTGGTTTTGAATATTCACCTACACTTTGTTATTTGTTCAAAGACCTTTTTGAGAATCACTTCATAACCCTTGATGTATTCTTGCAAGTTGGAAATCCATTTTGCAATCATATCATAATCTATGCCTGGTTCATATTATTCTTGTTACAAACCTTTTCCATGGGACTGATTTCAGTGGCAATTAAGTTAGTGACTAGATATGATTCAATTAAAGTAAGTGGATGAGAGAAAACCCACATGGAAGGAATTTGAGCCTATATGTTCTAAATTTGTGTGCATACTCTCTAGTCCTATGTTCCTCTAGAACTTGATCTAACTCTTCATTGAGACTGCATTTTGATATGAGCAAGATGCATATGATGGAGGTATTTTATTCTAAACCCATTCTGACCTAAACACAAACCCTTTCACATTTAACCTTTGTTCACCTCTTTGGGCCTTCACTTTCATTTCATTTATTGCTTTGTAGCAAGTGTTTTGCATGGGTTACATTTGGTTTTTCATTTTGAAAAGTGCATCATGAATGTCTATATCTTTGTCTTCTTGGGTTTGGATGCCAATATAAAAAAAAAAAAAAGAAGTGGAAAAAGGCAATAAGAAGAAAATATGTATATAAAAAAAAGAGAGAAGAAGAAGAAGAAAATAAGTTATGATAAAAAAAAGTTTGAAATAAGGCATTCCATGGTGGTTTGAAGAGCAAGGATTTTTGTTCCAAAAGTTTAGATCTGCACATTGGTGTCTTTTCAGGATTATACTTTAGCTTACTTCGAGTTGATACTTTGCTACTCATGCATTTCACTTGTTAGTTCATTCATTCTATCTTGGCCTTTTCCAACATTACAACCTTAAGAAAGACCTCCTGATGCATTGAACTCATATAGTACAGTGGTGGAGTTGTTGAGAATTTTGACAAGCCTATGGTAGGACATAGACTAGTAGAGAGGAGAGAAAATCTAACCCTTGGTAAGTAGAGAGAAACAATTTAATATGAGAGTTTCTCATTTCACTTGTAATGATTGAGCTATGTTTAACATTAATTTTCTTGTCATTAATTGAAAGTTTTGTGGGTTGGCTTGCTCAATGAATAATACAATTAGTGTATGGATTTTGATTCTGATTGCACTTGGGTTGACATCCTTGTTGAATGTGTTCTGGGAAGTGAATTGGTGATTCTTTGCCCGAAGTGCAAAGTATTAGTATGGGGGAATTTGATATCTCTCTATATTTTATTGATTCTAGCATGATTTTCATGGTATTATATGTTTACTTTTGGATTTAATGGTGATGAAATACTACTAATTGCTTGGAAGGAGTGTTTTGTAATTTCATGAGAATTCAGGTCTAGAAATCAAAGAAACAAACACTCAGGGACTCAATATGCAAAAGTGGCAAGACTCTGTGAAAAGTGCCGCGGCGGATTTGAAGAAGCGCCACGGCAGATTTGGCTCAACAGGCAGCTCAGAGTCACTAATCTAAACAACGCAGTTTTGGATATGCGCCACGGTGGATGATTATAGGCACCGCGGCGGATGATGAAAATCAGCAATTTGAACTAGAAGGCGCGTGACAGAATCTGGGAGGGAATGGAACCAGATCTTAGAACTCCATTTTGGTTAGCACATGGATCCTGAACTAATTTTCAGTTGGGAGGCGTTAATTACAAGGGAGGAAAGCATTTAGGGGATGATGGAGTTTTCAGATTGAGTTTTTTGTTTAGTTTTCCATCTTCATCTTTATCTCTCTACATTTTTCGGTCCTTTTGGAATCCTCCATCCAGATCCTCTATTTCCCAACCATCACCATTGCTGTGATGAAGTTCCTATCCTCCAGCTTGAGTCTTTCATCCTTCATGTCCAGCTAAACTTCAAGGATTTCTAGGAGATATAATAGAGCATGAGCCATGGTTAAACAGGAAAGAGTTTAGAGTTTATAGGTGTTTAATTTCAGTAACATTTTGATTCTGTTGTCAATCTTTGCTTCGGGATTCAGACTCCTCTCTATCCACTTATGTGATTTGAGATTTGGTTAATTGTATTCAGAGGTTATCTTCTTGATTTAGAGTAACGATGTATGATTCTTTAGCTAGGTCTAGTTATGGATTTATACATTGTGATTGGATTCTTGAGAAGTATTGGTTAATATTTCTTTTGGAAGTGGCTGAATCTGTCACATCCAGTATTATGATAATTAGAGATAAGAAATATTCTCAAATTATTGAGGATTAAGAGTAATAAGGAAAAGTCAAAGAATTTTGGTGGAAAATAATTACAGTAATTTTCCAAGCCAATTATAGGAAATTGACTAATTAAAGAAAATTGGTCAAATGTAAATAAGGAAAAATATTTTTGAGCCATGGAAAATTAAGGAAAAATAGGGATAACATCCTTTGAGAGTTATATGAAATTATAAAGTTGGTTTTATGACCAAATTACCCTTAGAGAAATTATAAGAGAATTTAAGGGTGATTTAGGCTAATTGAGGGATTTTATTTGGAAAATTCCAAATAAATATTTTAAGAGGAATAAAATCCCAAGAAAATTCCCATGAGATCCCAAGGAATTATAAGGAATTATGGAATTAAATGGAGACCCTCAAGTGTCCAAGATTTTTCCAAATAAATGTGAAAAGTGGAAAAATCCCTAAAGAGAAGGAAATTAATTTTCCTTTTTATTTAAATATTAGGAAATTAATTTTGAGAGAAAGAGGACAATTTGGGAAGACAATAATGAGGAGAATAAATTAAGGATCTGATAGAAAATAATTACAGAGACTAAGTTACTGTAATTATAAAAAAGAAGTTAAACTCAGAGCCTAAAGTATACCGATAAAACAAGATTGGTGTCTTGCAAATCCAAGGGATCCTATTAAGCCATGTGTCAAGCTCTTGAAGGAGAAGATTTGAATTAGCCAAGTGTCATTCCATGAATGGAGAGGATTTTGACTTTAGTAAATAATTTCATTTGGAATTATGTTAATTAAGAGAGAGGAATCAATACTTAGTAGGTAATGACACTTGGACTATCATTAAAGAAGGTGGTTGGGATATTTTGAAGCCTTAATCAAGCTCTTCTCTCCCCATTTTCAGATGTTCATTTCGTGCAAGGGAGAAAAATAGAGAAAAAGAGAGAGTTTGAGAGGAAACAAGGAGAAAGGGAGCACTTTTGATCATCCTAGCAAGGTTTCAAGGTTAGATCTTGGTCCTAGAAGTGTTCTTGCTTTGGTTTCTTTCATTTTTATGGTTTAAAATCTGTCTCTTCCCTCTCTTAATGTGGACCAAACTGATTAATAAAAAGGGGAAAGAAGTTTTGATCATAACACTTGCTAAGACACAACAACACAAGCTAGATCCTAGTGTTGGCAAGTGAGTTTAAGTGATTTTAAAGCATTTTTCATGGTTGTTGTTGTGAGAGTTATTTTCAGCCAAGTGAAGAACTGGACCCTAGGATGAGCTTTTCATTGTTTTAAGGCTTCCATGATGCTTAAAATGAGGAATGGTGTAGGGTAGACTAAAAGAAACAAGTGTTGGAAGCCTAAAAGCAAAGCTGAAAATTTTGGGTCAAAACCTCTAGTGGTTTGGTCGGTTTGTGACTGGAAGAATCAGTTTTATTTTTACAAATCTAAGCCCATTTTTGGAATCTACATGAAAATCCATGTAGGAACAAGTCAAGGAGTGATTTTTAGGGTTAGAGAGAACCAAATCTAAAACTAGTGAACAAAGGAGGGAACTTTATGGTTCAAGAATCATTTTGATGTATGTTCTTGCTTTTTCATGGTTGGATAATGATTCTTGCTGCCATTTTTGTTGAATCACATGGTTAGGGTTTGATATTTGCCAAGGGAAAGAGGAGAAGGAAGAAAGGCTAAGACTTTTGAAGCAAGGTAGTAAGTTAAACCTAGCTACTACCACTAACTAGCATTGTTGATTATTGTATGGTTAATTGCTATTATTGTGATTGAGCTCTCTTGATTGTTATGTGGCTGCTCTTTATAGTATCTTGCTTTGGCCTTTGCATGATTGAGTTTGCCAAATGATAAGCATGTTAGTTCATCCATAGTAGCTAATGTGATCATGCATAATAATGATGCTTGCTTGGTGATATAGTTGAACTGGGATTTCCAAAAATCTCATCCCCCAAGAATCATGTAACATTTTAGGGCCTAAATCTTCAAAAGGAAGCTGCAGATTGAAGGTTGATTTGTGGAGTTTAGCCACAAAATTCGTGAGCTTATTTTGGTTATGTAAATATTAAACTAACAGTGCTGGAAGCACACTAACCCTGACCGGTTCATGTGACTTTTTGATTATGTTCCTGAATGCGTTAAATCGTGAAATTTTGCATGATGAAAGATGACATCCTGAGCTTCAAATCGATAGCTAATATGTTAAAAATGGACCAGTATACGATTTATAATGATTTTTCAAAGTTAATGGTCAGAATCTGGACATCAGGGTTTTTGGCAAATGGACAGTGTTGTTTTCTTAAAAACCTGACGCTTTCTCATAAAGAATTGGATAATGAGATTATTTTTCTTTGAAAGAGGACTTAAAGAGCTTTAAGTAGAATTTTGAATTACCCCAATTTGATTTTTGTAGAATAAGTTATGAATTTTTGAAGTTGGGCCAGAAAAACTGGATTTTTACCCGATGAACAGTAAAAATCCGAAAATTAGCGTTTTTATGGAAAAAAGTGAGCCCAAGACCATCTAATGTGGTCAAAAATGATTTTGAAAGGAACCTAAGTCAATATTATAGTAAGGTGTGACATAATCTCCATTTAATCAATCTCACCTCATCAGAAATAAATTCAATTAAAGCTCTTAAATTCTGATTGATGCAAGAAAGGCAGTGAAGGCAAAGTTATACCTCTTAGGAATCATTTATCTCATTGAATTCCAATCTCAAAACATTCTCTTTTCTAAATTCTGATTTTAGTAGCATTTGATTACAGTCTTAGAAATGATTTTATCTCAATTGCTAATGCATTCACCTAATTTCTTCCCTAATTTGTGACTTAATCACTTAGTAACACTATTAGACTCTTGAGTTCCTTAAGATCGACCTCTGATTGGAAGCTACTTTGCTGCATTCTTTAGAATATCAAATTTGGTTCTAAATGACATAAGATCAGCTCTATTTTAACCCTTCTAGTTTTCCTCTTGCTGCTTATTAATTGAGGTGTCTGGGAATTTGGTTCATTGATTGGTTGGCTAATCATACTTGGGTTTTATTATGTGATTCATTAATTGCTTCAACTTGTAACCATTCTTGCTCCAAAGTGTGTCTCAATTGCTTTATAACCACTACTCTTGAGTGTTTTCAGGTTTTAGGATAGCTGAGTTGCAGTTCAGTATTGATTTTGTTCGTTCTGTCCCAGAGGCTGCGGCACATTTGCATATCCGCTGCAGTGCTTGTCTTATTTTGCTCTCGGTATAATCCACCATAGCGCCTTCGCTTCCTGAGCTCTTAGTAACTCTCGGCCACAGAGGCCGCGGTGCCTCAAGTCAAAGGCCGCAACGCCTGGACCTAATTCCTACTTTTGTTGTTTTAATTCAACTCTCTTAGTTGGTTTTGGTGTATGACCATGGACAAAACATTTTATCCATTGGATAGGGAGATAAATAAAACACTTAGACTTTTGGAAAAGAATAAAAATTTAGACACAAGCACAAGCATACACCCTCACTCACCTTCTTCATCTAGTGTTAGTGAGTCAATTGAACTTATGCCTGATTCTGAATCCGATTTAGGTCAATTCTGTGATAATCATTTTGTAATGGAAGCGTAAGAGAATCAAGCTCCTAATGAAAGGCAAAATAAGGGCAAATCAAGAAGGATGCTATGAATTTGTTTAGTAAACTTGCTGTTAATGTGCCTTTACTTGATTTCTTGAAAGGAGCACCTAAATACATGAGATTTTTAAAGGAATTGTGCACTAACAAGAAGAAATGTAAACCCAATGAGAAAATGCAGTTGGGATCTAATGTTTTTGTAATTTTTAAACCCTAACTACCCATAAAGTATGCTGTAACATCTCGATTTTTGGGCCTAGAAGTACTAGAAATAGCCTGAATGAGATAGGCTACCAGACCCCTTTTTAGTAGAGGTCTTAAAGATGAGAAAGAAAGTTAAAGCAGTTTGAGGGACTAAACTGCAAAGTGAATGTTTTAAGGGGCTAAAGGGTAATCAAAGTTAGAGGCTCCAGTAAAGTCTCAAAGGCCCAGAAAGAGAAAAGAGGCTAGATACAGACCAATGGTTAAGTTAGAAGCCTCAAAGAGATGGTTTTATGAGGTTGAGCCTAAGCAGGGGTAAAACCGTAAATTCAGAAAGTTACAGCCATCAGGGGTAAAAATGGAAAGTACTTAGAAAATTCTGAGAAAATCCCAAAAAATGGGAAATAATATTCTAAGGCTCTTTTGTGAAGAGAGATGGTGAAAATACCCCTGAGGTAACTTAAAAGGAATTTATAAGTTTATGGCTCGTTTTGAGGTATAAAGCTAGATTTAATTATTTGAGCCATCAGGAGGCCTCAGAAATGTAAGTAAAATGGAATTCATGAGTTAAGAGACTATAGAAAATTATAAAATTAGTCTCGTCCCCAAAAGGCCAGCAGAATGGTTTTAAGAATTCTTGAAAGCCAGTTATGCCGAAAAAGGGCATTTTAAAGAATGATTTTTAAGTGGGGCTACAGGTTGAGTTATGACCTGAGAAAATTCACAAATTTTCTCTAGAATATGAGGAATTTTATGATATTTTTGGATGAATTTTTGGAGCTCTGGATTGAATAAAATACTCCAGTCAAATATTAAATAATTTTGTCCCCTAAATAGGAGACAAAACCAAAGAAAATATCTAAGAGCCATCATGACGATGCTGAGTCAGCATGCTGAGTTATCAAGCGTAATCATAACACCGATGAGTCATCATGCTGAGTCATCAAGCGTAATCATGACACCTACGAGTCATCATGCTGAGTCACCAGAAGATATTTATGGACAGCATAAAAATCAGAACGCAGTACGGGAATATTTTAGACAGTCTTTTGTCTACCCGTTACAATGAAATCTCTAATGCATGACTCAGTAAGGTTAAGTAGCCTGTCAGTAGAGCTAATTATTTTCATCTATGCTCCTCTAAGGTGGCACCATATATGTACTTATTAAGATGAGAAAATAGTGTCAGAACATGTCCTGGTGGTACAGGGTAAGTCAGGACTCGAAAAGTATCCGATACGATGCAAGATTGGCTTGATAAGTGGACAAATAATTAAGAAAATATTTTTGCACGAATTTTCTATTTATTTTCTCCCTATTTTAATGCCATAAATGATGAAAGGACATGAAAGTGACAAGTGTATGGTTAGATGGGAAAAAGAAAATATTACGTGTACGGTTAGATGGAAGACACATGTACGGTCGGATGCAAGACACGTGTGCGATCGGATTAAAGACATGTGGCTTGATGATGTAAGCATGATATCATCATGATGAGGTAAGCATGATGTCATAGGACACTTGTCACCATAAGATTAAAAGAGAAAATGGACAGTCCAGATCGAGCCACGTATTTTTAAGATCAACGGTCCAGATTCAGTCTGCTTTTCTATAAATACCCCCTCCCCTCCCTACCATTTCTTCCAAGCATAAGGAATCCATGGAGAAGCTCTTGCAAAATGGTTTCTAGAGAGAGAAAGAAGAGGGAGAAAGAAAGGCCAAGTGGTTCCAAGCCAGATCAAAATCTAAAACAAGGTATGTGATGGTTATAGCACCTGATTTCATGCTTGTTTCGGATTAGTTACTGTGCGTATCTGATTTTGAAATTTTGTATGCTTAAAGTAGACTCTGTCAGCTTTAAATCCATAGGTAGAACACTTCATTTGGATATGTGTACGATTTATGGTGATTTTTCAAAGTTAGGGTTTGAAATCTGGAAACAGTGTTGAACTTTTGGAAGAGTTTCGAATTCCGTACAGTTCCGGTACTGTTCGGTGTAGAATTGGCTCTTGAAACTATTCTTCCTTTAAATTTAACTTAAGGATCTTCCAGTGAGACTTGGAAGCACTCAATTTGGATTTTTCTATAATTAATTATGAATTTCCAAAGTTGAGTAAAAATTCTGGAAATTCTGCGTGAACAGTACCCGCGAAGTAAAATTTCCAGATTTGGTATTCTTGAATCTAAGGCCATCTAAAGTGGTCCTAATTGACAAGAAATGGATCATAAGGATGGGAAATGATGAGATTTATGGTAGAAAAGTTAGAAAGAAAGCCCTAAGACTAAGAGAAAGGGTTGAGGTTCAAGAGAGATAGTCTTGAACTTTATGTAATCTAGTGGTCCTAATGGATTGTATGATCAATGTGACTATGTTCAGGACCTTTGGAACATCCAAGAGGATGTTTGGTGATGTTGACCGAATGTCCACATGGTTGGAAAGACAAGGGAATCAAAGGAAAAGCAAGAGGAAAGCCATGTTACAAGGTAGTGAACTTACCTATACTGTGTGCTTGATATGTATGCTTGCATGATGTGATTGTGTTGTCATGATGTGACTAAGCTATGATGAAATGTTTGTAAAGTTATGTTTGCAAGTTTATGTTATGTTTTTCCTTGGCAATATGTTATGGAAGCATGAAATGTTTTAGCTTACTTTCCATGGCATTCATGTGTTAATGTTATAACATGTCATGCATGTGCATTATGTCTTGCATGCTTATGGGTAGTGTTTGCTACTGAGATTCCCCCGAATCTCACCCCTCCCTAACCAACCATTTAGGTCAATCAATGATGGGCAATAATGGCATGAGAAGCAAGGAGAAGTAAGCGGAGAATTATTCTTGTTAATGGATGAGACTGTTGATAAATGTATAATTCTACTATTTTGTGAACTATGTTATGGATGCCAATGATGCCATGTATTTAATTATAATATTTATGGCATGAATGAAAGTGTATGAGCATGAACGGGAAAGAGTAAGGCCATGTTATGTATGCCAAAGAAATAAAAAGAATTAAAGAGATGTTAAGGGATAAAACGTAAGTCCTGGAGCAGTGAGTTTGTAGCTCCAGTTTGACCTATCAGACGAGTGAGTTAGGTCATAAGATTTGGCAAGCAAGGAGATCTGATATTTCTCTTTAAAATGAGGGGTAGTTTGCCTAATTCCGATAACCGATCAGAAAGTTGTGCCTTTCCAAAGTTAGGCAAAAATACAGTAAAATCCGAAAATGACCAAATGAACAGTAACTTTTTCAAAGGAAATTGAGCTCGAATTTCAAGGCAATCAGTTTAGAAACTATTTTTCCTCAAAATTTTATCCAAAGAGCTTTCTGTAGAACTTAGAATCACTCAATTTCAATTTTTTTACAATTAGTTATGAATTTTTGAAGTTTGTCACATTTTAAGGTGACAATGAATAGTAACCCGTAAATGAAAATTTTCAAACTTGATTTTTCACCAATTGTAGCCTTCAAAAGTGATTCCAAATGCTTCCGCAAGGAAAGTTAATTGATTTAAACATGAGGCGTTACATGTGCTAACCCTGGATCTTTTACAATACCTTGCACTGTTGGTAAATTAAATATTGCCAATGCTCTTTTAGACTTCAGAGCTGCAATTAATATGATGCCTCTTAATTTATACACATCTTTAGGCATTCAAACCAGTGAGAGTACTAGCATATTAATACAACTTGCTGATAGGACCATTAGGAAGCCAAAGGGATTGTTGGAAGATAACCTAGTGAAAGTCAAGGACTTAGTTATCCCTGCAGATTTTTATGTTTTAGATATGGATACCCCACCTCATGTTCAAGAAACACTGATTTTAGGTAGGCTATTTCTCAGGACTGCTAATATAGTAGTAAGCCAAAAAGATGGATACATAACCATGGAAATAGGGGATAAGAAAATTCAATTTGATGTTTATGAAGCAATGAAACATCCCTTTGAAAATTATTTACTTTTGGGTATAAATGCCATTGATTGTTTGATTGATGAGGTTGTAGAAGAGTATGAGTGCTCTTTGCATAAATTGAATGAGGAGGAAACTTTAGATATTGGTTTTTCTCTTCTTGATGTCAATTATCTTTTCTGCCTTAATTCATTTTTGGATGATAATGATGACGTGTGTAGTATTGACTCTTTGACAGTTGATAGCTCACTTTCTACTTTATCATCTTTTTCTTTTGATCTATCTTCTATTAATCATGAGGTAGTTTCTGATGCATCAAGCCAAGAGCTTGGAAAGGATTTTGTGTCTGATATTGCAGAAGTGGAAAAGCTAGCACCAAGTATATTGACCAAGGAAAAGGAAGAAGTGAATGCAGGATTCAATGATAAGGAGCAAGAGGATACAGCTTTGGCAATCACCCAAGTGCAGAATACTAAGGAAAGGGAAGAAAACATAACCTCTGCTCTAGAATCTATACTTACTTCTTCAATTCCACTTCATTTTAATTATGCCAACTCTTTGCATACTATATGATATCTTGCTAATTTCTTCTTAAGCCCTGCTGTAGAAGTGGACCAAAGACAGACAAATTAAGGTGAGGAACAACAAGTAACTGATTCTTTCATAGCAATGAAGGGAAAGGATATGCTCAACTCTACAATACGAGATAGGGAGTTTTTTGACCTTATTTCTCCTAGAATTGACGCTATTTCTGAGAGACATGCATCAGTTGATTCATTTTGTAATCATCCATATTCTCCACATACACCTTTAGCATGTTTAGCTATTTTGGAACTTAAGGACTTGATACCTTCTGTTATTAAACCACTTGAACTGGAGCTTAAACCATTACCTTCTCATTTAAAATATGCATATCTAGCTGAAAATGATTAATTGCCTATTATCATAGCTTGCTTCTTATCTGATATTGAGGAGAAGAAATTGCTCACTATTTTGAAAAGAAATAAGAAGGCAACAGGTTGGTTTGTGGTTGATATCCCTGTTATTGCTCCCTCTATCTGCACACATAAAATTTTACTTTATGAAGGAGCAAAACCAGTGAGACAACCACAGCGTAGGCTTAATCCACTCATCTTATATGTTGTGAAAAAGGAAGTGAATAAACTTTTGAGTGTTGGAATTATATATTCAATTTCAGATAGTGAGTGCGTTAGCCCTGTGCAAGTGGTTCCTAAGAAAAGTGGCATCACTGTTGTTAAGAATGAAAAGAATGAATTAATTCCAATAAGGATCCAAAACTCATAGAGCGTATGTATTGATTATAGAAAATTGAATGATGCCACACGTAAAGATCACTTTCCCCTACCTATTATTGATCAAATGCTTAAGAGATTGGTTAGAAGAGCTAACTACTACTTTTTAGATGGTTTTTCAGGTTATTTCCAGATTCCTATTGCCTTAGAAGACCAAGACAAGACCACATTCACCTGTCCATTTGGGACATTTTCCTACAGGAGGATGCCTTTTGGGCTATGCAATGCCCCAAGTACTTTTTAAAGGGCTATGATGTCTATTTTTAGTGAATTTCTAGGTTCATCTATGGAGGTGTTTATGGATGATTTTACTGTATATGGTGACACATTTGATGAATGTTTGGAAAGTCTAAATAGGGTTTCGTCTTGGTGTATTGATAGGAATTTGATCCTGAATTTTGAAAAATGCCATTTTATGGTTGACAATGGAATTGTCTTGGCTCATCTAGTCTCTAGGAAAGGAATTGAAGTAGACAAAGCCAAAATTGAAGTTATTGCTTCTTTGCCTTATCCAACCAACTTGAAGGAACATAGGTCATTCCTTAGACATGCTGGTTTTTATAGGAGATTTGTGAAAGATTTCGGTAAAATAGAAAAACCTGTGTCTGGGCTTATGCAAAAAGATGTGGCATTTATTTTTTATGATGCTTGCAAAAAGGCTTTTGATTCATTAAAAAGCATGCTTATTTTTCCACATATACTTTCTGCACCTGATTGCAACTTAGATTTTAAACTTGCTTGTGATGCATCTCATGCTTCCATTGGTGCTATGCTTGGTCAAAAAGTGAATAAACTGTCTCAAGTCATTGCATCTGCATCCAAAACCCTTGATAATGCATAAATTAATTACACAACCACTGAAAAGGAACTTTATGCTATTGTATTTGCTTTGGATAAATTTAGACCTTATCTTCTTGCATCTAAAGTGGTTGTCTATACTGACCATGCTGCTGTCAAGTTTTTGTTTAGTAAGCCACACACTAAACCTAGACTTTTAAGATGGGTTTTGCTTCTCCAAGAATTTGACATAGAGATCAAGGACCGAAGTGGAGTTGAAGACCATGTTGCAGACCATTTGAGTCGATTGCCAACAAGAACTAGGGGAGTCTCTAACCCTAATATGATCTGTGATGAATTTCCAACTGCTATTCTTTGTTCTATAGCTTCTCATGACCCATGGTTTGCTAACATGGTCAATTTTCTTGCTACTAGTTTAATCCCTGCTATATTGTCTCATTTTCAGACTCAAAAGCTCAAGAGTGAGGCTAAGTATTACATTTGGGAACCACCTCACTTATGGAGGATGTGCAATGACCAATTGATTAGGCGCTATGTCCCAAACAAAGAAATTCAAGGCATCTTGGAGGCAAGCCATTCTCATGCTTGTGGAGGCCATTTTAATGCTAAGAAGACTTCAAGGAAGATTTTGGAATCTAGATTTTATTGGCCAACCCTCTTTAATAATGCTTATCAGTTTTGTAAGAGTTGTGACAGGTGTCAAAGATTTGGAGGTAATACTAAGAGGAATGAAATGCCTCAATATCCTATCCTCTTTTATGAAATCTTTGATATATGGGGTATAGATTTCATAGGTCCATTTCCACCTTCTCCTAGAAATCATTATATTCTCTTGGCTGTGGATTATGTTTCAAGATGGATTGAGGCTGTTCCCATAAAGAAAGATAATGCAATCACAGTTTCAAGGTTCATAAAATCACATATCTTCACAAGGTTTGAAATCCCTAAGGCTATGATAAGTGACCGTGGGACTCACTTCTGTAACAAGCTCTTGAACGGACTATTGTCTAAGTTTGGGGTTATTCACAAGATGTCCATAGCTTATCACCCCCAGACTAATGGTCAAACAGAGGTGTCTAATAGAGAAATCAAGCAAATTTTGGAGAAAATAGTCAAGCCATCAAGAAAGGACTGGAGCATTAAATTGGAAGAAGCTTTGTGGGCCTATAGAACTGCGTATAAGACACCTATAGGAATGTCACCCTATAGGGTAGTCTATAGAAAAGCCTGTCATCTCCCGGTTGACCTAGAACACAAGGCCTATTGGGCAATAAAAGCATGTAATTTGGATTTTGAAGCTGCTGTAATGGAAAGAAAATTGCAACTACAAGAGCTAAAAGAAATTCAAATGGAAGCATATCAGAGCTCTAAAACCTACAAGGAGAAGACTAAAATCATTCATGACAAAGGAATTTTGAGGAAGTGAAATGTCCTACCTTTAACCCCTCAGAGCACGCATTCGTAAGCATTATGGTTCAAGCAGATCATGACACAAGCCCCTGGATTTAAAATTTCAACATAATTACTCGGGTTACTATTTACTGTTTAAGTTCCAGATTATAGGGCCAACTTCAAAAATTCATAACTAATTCCATAAAAATTGTATTAGGGTGTTCTAAAATTCTATAGAAATCTATTTCGATGCTCTTTAAGGAAAAAATATCCAATTAGACTTATCTTTGCCCAATTCGTATAGTTTAATCAATAAATATTACTGTTCATTTCATAAAATCTGGAACTTCCAGATTCTATGCGTCAACTTTGGGAATTCGTATCTCCTTGTGTACACATCCAATTGGGATGATCTATCTCTCATTTTAAAGCTTGGGATATTTCCTATGAGTCTGCTAAATATCATGACTTAACTTATTCGTTTCATAGGTCAAACTAGAGCTAACAACTCACTGCTCCAGGACCTACGTTTTATCCCTTAACATCTCTTTACATTAATTCTTTTTATTTCTTTGGCATTCATAACATGGGCATACTCTTTCCCGTCCATACTCATATATTTCTATACATGCCATAAGTATTATAATTAAATACATGGCATCATAGGCATCCACAACATAAATTACATAATAGGAGAATTACACATTGAATAATAATATCATTCATTAACATGAACAATTCTCCACTTTTTTCTCCTTGCTTCTCATGTCATTATTACCCATTGATGATTGACCTAAATGGTTGGTTAGGAAGGGGGTGAGATTTGGGAGAATCTCAGTAGCAAACAATACCATATTAATCATGCTAGATGGATGCTAATGCACTACACGCAACTTGTTTATTCTCTTGTTAATTAGTGACATACTAGCATGCTCAAAGCTAACTTCTTGATGCATGGCCATGGAGACATAATCTACTCATCATGAATAGTAATTACAATAGCTAAAACATGTCACAATAACATTCAATAACATGTACACGGCAACACACAAGCATACAGCATCAAGCAATGACAATAGGTAAGTTCACTACCTTGCACCTCAAGCTTTCCTCTTACTTTTCCTTTGACTCCCTTGACCTTCCAACCATGTGAAAATTTGGTCAACATCATCAAACATCCTCTTGGATGTTCCAAGGTCCTAAACATAGCCATAATGATCACACAATCTATTAGGACCACTAGATTATATAAAGTTCAAGACTAGCTTTCTTGAGCCTCAACCCTTTCTCTTGGTCTTAGGGTTTTCTTTCTAGCTTTTCTAACATAAATCTCATCATTTCCCATCCTTAAGATCTATTTCTTATCAATTAGGACTACTTTAGATGGCCTTAGATTCAAGAAGATCAAATCTGAAAAATTTGCTTCACGGGTACTGTTAACGCAGGAATTCCAGAATTTTTGCTCAAATTTGAAAATTCATAATTAATTCTATAAAAATTCAAATTGAGTGGTTCCAAGTCTCACTGAAAGGTCCTTAAGTTAAATTTACACGAAAAATATTTTCAGGAACCAATTCTATTTTGAACAGTACCTAAAGTGTACGGAACTCTACACTCTTCTAAAGGTTCAACACTGTTTCCAGATTTCAAACCCTAACTTTGAAAAATCACCATAAATCGTACACATATCCAAATGAAGTGATCTACACATGGATTTAAAGCTTACATTGTTTACTTTAAGCATGCCAAATTTTAGAATTAGATACAAAGAGGAACTAATTCGAAATAGGCATCAATCTAGATGCTACAACCATCACATACCTTGATTTTGAAGCTTGAACTTAGGTGGACTTTCTCTCACTAAAAATAGCTCTTTCTCTCTCTAGATGCAAGAGCGGTAGAGTTTCCCCTATGGTTCCTTGCTTGGCTGAAAATGTGAGGGAAGAAGTGCCTATTTATAGCCAAAAATTTGGCTTGAATGGACCAAAATGCCCTTGGTGGCTAATAGAAATGGTAAGGGCAATTTTGAAACTTCAAGTTAACTTTTACATCATCATTGCATCATCTTCTTGCATCATTCTTACCTCATCCTTCTAGAAGATTCTAAGTTTCATAAAAGTGGTGGAGGAGAAGGGAGATTAGATCCTAGCTGTTGGATCAAAACTTAATCCTTAAGTTTCTTCTGAATTTACCTGGCCCACGTTTCTCCTGCTTTCTTTATGGCCTTTCAGAACTCAAAAAATTCTTTTGTCTACTCTATAAATTTCCTTTAATTCTAGAGAGTATCTATGAATTTTCTTAAGCCATGACACTTCCTTTAAGCCTTGCATAAAATTCATTTACTAAAATACCCTTTTATCAGCAAAACTAACTTTTTAATTTATTAAAGCCATTCCATTGGCCTTTTGGTTACGGGACTAATTTTATAAATTAGTACAACCTTTCAACCATTTAATCTCATTTTTACATATATTTTTGAGGTTTCTTGCTATTTTAAATAATTACCTCAAACAATGTACTTTTTATTGGCCATAACCTTATAAATTCCATTTAAGCTACCTCAGGGGTACTTTCATCTTTTCTCTTCATAGAAGAGCCTTAGAATATTATTTCTCATTTTCTAGGATTTTCTTGGAATTCTTTGTATACTCTTCCATTTTTACCCCTGTTGGTCATAACTTTCTGAATTTACGGTTTAGTCCCTGCTTAGACTTAACTTCATACAATCCTCTCTTTGAGATTTCTAGCTTAACCTTTAGCCTGTATCTAGCCTTTTTTCTCTCTCTGGGCCTTTGAGACTTTACTGGAGCCTCTAGCCTTAACTATACTTGAGCCCCTGAAAACTTTTACTTTGTAGTTTAGTCCCTGAAACTACTTTAATTTTATTTCTCGTCTTTGGGACCTCTGCTAATAGGGGTCTAGTAGCCTATCCAATTTAGGCTATTTCTAGTACTTCTAGGCTCAAAAGTTTAGATGTTACAGGAAGTAATTTCATGAGGGTGACAAGGTTCTGTTATTCAAGCCTAGGTTCAAGTTTAAACATGGTAAATTAAAACTAAGTGGGATGGGCCTTATCTAGTCACTAAAGTACACCCCTTTGGAATGGTTGAATTAATAGATACAAAAGTGGCCAAAGTTTGAAAGTTAATGGTCACTTACTTAAGTTGTATCATGAGAATTTCCATCTCCTATGAAGCCACAGTTGTTTCTTCTACCTTATATTCTTATATGCTTTTATCTGTATATTTTGATATGTTAGGAGAATAAGTGTGGGGGAAACCCTTTTTTTTCCCTGTTAACTTAGGAAATTTTTGTTTGTTTGTTTTCCTTTTTTTGGTTTTTCCCTGTTTGCATGGCTCATTGGTTTTGTATTGAGGACAATACTTTGTTTAAGTGTGGGGGAGATAAGTAAAGGCTGATTACTTAATGAAGATGATGATTATACTAATATTTGAGTTGTGATTGAAGTAGTTGAGCCATGTTTTGCAGCTAAGCATGTGATTTAATTCCAAGGTTTTTGGTTCTTAATGATGCATTGCATGTTCCTATGATTTAAAGTTGTATTTGTTAGGATTTGAATGATAATTCTTGTTGAAAAATTCAATTCTATGAAAAGTGCCGTGGCTCTCTAAGCAATCCGCCACAGCTCTTGATGAAAATGCAGTTCTATAAAAACCACCACAGCCTATTATGAGATGCACCTCAGCGCCTGATACTGAACAAGGGTAAACACCTCCTTTCTTATGTTTAATGCTGCTGAATAAATGTGTTGTGCTGGTTTAGAATCCTCTTAAGGAGAAGAATTGGATTTGTTCACCTAACACTTTGTCATTTGTCCAAAACCCTTTTTGGAAATCAATTCATAACTCATGATGTATCCTTACAAGCTGGAAATCCATTTTGCAATCATGTCAGAATCTATGCATGGTTGATATTATTCTTGTTACAAACATCTTCCATGGGACTGATTTTTATGGCAATCAAGTTAGTGACTAGATATGATTCAATTAAAGCAAGTGGATGAGAAAAAACCCACATGGAAGGAAATTGAGCCTGTATGTCCTAAATTTGTGTGCATACTCTCTAGTCCTATGTTCCTCTAGAACTTGTCCTAATTCTTCGTTAAGACTGCATTTTGATATGAGCAAGATGTAAATGATAGAGGCATTTTATTCTAAACCCATTCTGAGCTAAACACAAACCCTTTCACATTTAACCTTTATTTACCCCTTGAGCCTTCACTGTCATTTCATTCATTGCTTTCTAGCAGGTGTTTTGCATGAGTTACACTTGGTTTTTCACTTTAAAAAGTACATCATTAATGTCTATATCCTTGTCTTCCTGGGTTTGAATGCCAACATTAAAAGAGAGAGAGAGAGAGAAAGGATACAAAAGAAGAAAAAGAAGTGGAAAAAAGCAATGAAGAGAAGAAAATACATAAAAAAAAGCCAAAGAAAGGAAGTCATAGAAAAAGAAAATAAGTTACAATAGAAGAATAAAATTTGAAATAAGGCATTTCATGGTGGTGTGAAGAACAAGGATTTTTGTTCCAAAAAAGTTTAAATCTCCACATTGGTGTCTTTTCATGATTATACTTTAGCTCATTTTGAGTTAATACTTCGCTACTCATGCATTTCACTTGTTAATTCATTCACTCCATCTTAGCCTTTTTCCAACAATACAACCTTAAGAAAGACCTCTTGATATATTGAGCTCATATGGTATAGTGGTGGAGATATTGAGAATTTTGACAAGCTTATGGTAGGACATAGACCAGTAGAGAGGAGAGAAAATTTAACCCTTGGTTAGTAGAGAGAAATACTTTAATCTGAGAGTCTCTCATTTCACTTGTAATGATTGAGCTATGTTTAGCATTAATTTTCTTGTCAATGATTAGAAGTTTTATGGGTTGGCTTGCTCAATAGATAATACAACTAATGTATGGATTTTGATTCTGATTGCTCTTGGATTAACACCTTTCTTGAATGTGTTTTGGGGAATAAATTGATGATCCTTTGCCCAGAGTGCAAAGTGTTAGTGTGGGGGAATTTGATATCTCTCTATATTTCATTGATTCTAGCATGATTTTTATGGAATTATATGTTTAATTTTGGATCTAATGATGAAATGCTAATAATTTCTTAGAAGGAGTGTTTTGTAATTTCATAAGAATTCAGGTTTAGAAATCAAAGAAAGGAACATTCAGAGACTTGGTGTGTAAAAGTGGCAAACTTTCTGTAAAAGGCCTAATGGTGGATCTGAAGAAGCGCCATAGTGGATTTGGTTCAACAGGCAGCTCAGAGTCACTAATCTAAATGACATAGTTTTGGGCATGCGCCGCGGCGATGAAGGGAATTGAAAGACGACGCGCAGCGGAAAAACAACTCGAAATTTTAAAACTTTCAATCCCTTTCCGGATCTACCGATCGCGTTTAAGTCAGGTAGTAAGAAGCATTACCTTTAGGCGTTCGATTCCCTGGTGACTCGATGATTCGGCCGTTCAGGATGCTTCTGCTCGCCTCCTTTGTCGTTCGAAGTCGACAACTCCGGTCGGCTTCCTCTATCGGTATCCACACGAGTAGCCCTCAACCTCGAACGGCGTGCTAGCGCCTATGTCCGTCTAGGGTTTTAGGAATCCGCCCTCTCTCCTCTCTTAGGCCGTCTCTTATCTGTTGGTTCTCTCTTGCTTAAACCCTAGCTCCTCATACCAATATATAGGATGCTATATAGGTTTAATTAATAATATTTAATTTCGAAATTAACTCTAAATTAATTCCCAAATTAATACAATATCAAATATTGCCTAATCAGATAAGAGAACAATTAAATAAATATGGTTTAAATTAAATCCGTCTCACAGATTTAATTCTCCTATTTATTTAACAAAGAGATGACGGAATTAATTTGTATATATTTAATTTATCCTTATAAATTAAATCTAACAATTAATATCTTTTATATTTATATATATATATATATACACGTCCACCCTATATTATTCATTGAATCTGGATATATCTTAGATTCAATGAATCTGGACATCATAACTCGTGTCGGGCTATTTTGTGTGCGACCCTGTAGGCCCATATGAAGTTGGCAGTGGGCCATTAACTATAATGACCCACAAGTCGTAAGCGGTCTCTAGCAAGACATCACGACTACCCAAATCATATGAGGATCATTGAACGATGCAACCTTTCATACAACCATATCACGTCCCTTTTGTCTCACGACATTTTGGTCATGGATGAGGCATGGAGAACGTCATCCTCCTATCCATGACCGTTACTTTCTCGATCCCTGAGTAGTCTGAGTATAGAAATGGAACTACCTTTCCATTATAGTATGGCCATACATTTCTCAGACTCACTCATCGAGGGGCCCAGTAATGTCTCTCTACGAATGTGAGGGACAAATTCCATCTTGACCATTCACATTCCTACGCATGAAAAACCACTAAGCCTGAACATAGTCTTTATGATCACTTGGTCAAAAGTGACTTTTGACTAGGTCAAAGCTAAGCGTTTCTCATGTATGAATCCATGATGATCTCAGGTCAAAGGGCACAGTGACATGGTTTGTATATGAGAGAAGCTTATGACTTAACCCATGCAGCTCTCTCATAGCGGGTCGGTCCAACACCTTGTACTCTTACATGTGCCTATGACTTTAATTTATATCTCTATATATCTTTAAAGTCATACTGGTCTTATTTCATCTTTGCTCCCACATAGATGACCGACAAGGGACATTTAGGATAAACCATGAGTTATCCAAGGATAGTTATCACAGTAAACATGCAAATAATATGATAACGTAATTAATAAACTCATAAATTAACAATGTTCAAAACATAATGATTGGCCCCTAGGGCACAATTTCCAACAGGCGAATGATCATAGGTGCCACAACCGATGATGTATATCAGCAATTTAAACCAGAAGACGCGTGACAGAATATGGAGAGGGAATGGAACCGGATCTTGAAGCTCCAGAAGTGAAGGACGCGGATCCTGAACTAATTTTCAGTTTGGGAAGGCGTTAGTTACAATGGAGGAGCATAGAGAAAAGATTGTTCAATTTTGAGATTCAGTTTTTCATCATTACCTTCGTTTTTCTTCTCTATCTGAATCCTCCATCTAGATCTGCCGCATCATACCTTCACCATTACTGCTATGGAGTCCACATCCTTCAGTTTAAGTCTTCCATCCTTCATGTCCGGTTAAGCTTCAAGGATTTCTAGGAGCTATAATAGAACCTGAGCCATGGTTAAACAAGGAAGAGTTTACAGCTTATAGGTGTTTAATTTCAGTGACAATTAGATGATGTTGTCAATCTTTGTTTCTAGATTCAGACTCTTTTCTTTCCACTTCTGTGATTTGAGATTTGGTTAATTGTATTCAGAGGTTATCTTCTTGATTTAGAGTAATGATGTATGATTCTCTAGCTAGGTCTAGTTATGGATTTATACATTATGATTGAATTCTTAAGAAGTATGGTTAATATTTCTTTTGGGAGTGGCTGAATCTTCATTTGATCAATCTCATCTCATCATAAGTCAATTCATTTAAAGTTCTTAACTCTAATTAATGCAAGCAAGGAGTGAAGGCAAAGTTATATCTCTTGGGAATATTCACCTCATTGATTCCAATCTCAAAACATTCTCTGTTTTGAACTCTTGATTTTTGTTCAGTAGCATTTGATTAAAGTTTTAGAAATGATTTCATCTCAGTTACCAATGCATTCACCTAATTTCTACCCTAATTTGTGACTTAATTACTTCATAACACTATTAGACATTTGAGTTCCTTGAGATCGACATTTCGTTAAGCATCATCTGCTACATTAATAAGAGTACTTAAAATTGGTTTAAAGCAACATAAGACCATACTTCTTCTACAGAGTTGCAAGGCATAAAAATCCATACAAATGTCTTTTCTCCATTGATGACATGCATTTGTTATGAAAGAAGCTGTCATTAAATTGAAGATAATAATTAGTAACTATGTGCAAAGTAAAAAATTAGAAGTTTAAGTTAAAAATAAATAAAATAAACTTATATGATTGCTAATTGAACCCATGCTATGTCCAACTCCTTCATAGATAGGAACTCCCCGATTTGTTTGTTGTATAGTCTAAAAGAATATGATTTTTCTTCAGCCACAATCCCTACAGGCATCTTTATGTCAACCTTGTTAATTTTTTTATAATCCTCATATAATTGTGCCAAACGAATATATTTATTAATAGCTTTATGGTCTTAATGAAACATAAAATAAAGATAAGTATTATAAGTATTATGTTAAAGAAAATTCACATAATATAGCGAGACATGGTGCTACCATCGTTGGTATTATCTCCTTATCAACAAGACGTCTAGGCCAAAGAATGAAAGTTCCTATTTCCCGGCCTAATTTTACAACTTTAGCAGTGGCGAATGGCACATCTGTACCTGTCTCTCCCTTTGGAACATCTGTAACTACAACCCTCACTTATTCCTTTTGAATTTATGGGTGGTGGATGGTGCTCCTTGATTGTAGAGGAAAGAATCGACAACAAAATGCATCCTTGGGACCTCTAAATGGAAACAACAAGGTCATCAATTTAATTCCTAAAATTTATTTCAAAACTAATTGATATCAATTTAATCCAATTCATTCCAATTACAACATAAAACATCTCATACTTATAATAAATATATCATCATGCTTGTTCCTAAAATTTAAAATGACATAAAAACAGCTTTTACAAGTAGTGGAGTGTTTACCTACAATATAATAAAAATCCAAAGATTATCATGAGAGCAAGCTTTCCATTGACAACTAATCAATGCATGATAACCTTTTTAATCTTCAAATCCATTATCCAATTAATATACAAGGTTAAAGCTTCCTCTTGAATGTAACATTCTAATTCAATATATAGGAAAATTCTCTTTTAGACATTTTGACAAATACCTTTTATGCATTAATTTTTAAACAAGTTTAACAAGGCTTTTAATCTTCAAATCCATTACCCAATCAATGTAAACAAATTTAAACCTTGTTAGATTTAAGGTTTTGATGATAACAAATTAAGAAATATGTGTTTTAGTAAGTTGATCGATAGCAGAAATATTAATCGATAACTTGATAGATAATGTGTTGATTGATCAATTGATCGATCATTGTTTACACAGTTGTGTATAGAAGCCTGCAGGAAATTATCGATCAATTGATCGATAATCTAATGATTGAATAACTGTTAAATAATGGGACATAAGTTTGGTAAGTATTTATCGATCACATGATCGATAAATAAGTCATCGATGAGAAGATAAATGGTAAAGCTCTCTACTCACTTTGTATTTTGTCTTAATCACCATTTATCGATCACATTATTGATCAAAGGTTTTTCGATAATTTCTTCTATCATTGCTTCATAGCTTACTTGTTTATCGTTTTGTTCAAGTATGCTGACAAAGATTTTTATCGTTCACTTGATCAATCAGTAGTTTATCAATCAAATGATCGATCATCATTATATTGCTGAGTTACTATGTTAAGTTATCCTTTTTGATCACCTGATCGATAATCTAATTATTGATTAGGTGATTGATCATGTAGTCTTCTGAAACCTTTTTTTTCTTCCTCATAACGTGATCGATCAAACTCTTTCCTGGTTTTGCAAAATAAATCTTTTAGACATTATTTTATCGATCACCTGATCAATCAATCCTTAATCGATCATCTATTCAAAAAAGTATACAGTTTGTCTTTTCACTTAGAATACTTTTCTTGATCTTTTATCGATCAGTTTATCCATCACCTATTTATCGATAAAGTACTTGATCATTACTCTTTGAAAATCTATTTCTACCTCACTCAGGTTTATTGATAACATGATTGATCAAATATTTTTCGATCACTTGATTGATCATTGACTTATTTCAGTTAAACATCAACAAGTTACCATGATTCTCAAAATATGTTGATTATTTCCCTTTGAGCTTGATTGAACCCAATTGTTCTATGTTATTTCATATCATTTTATAGGTATTTATCATAGATTTTGGCTCCTTTTGATGATAATTGTGCTTAATTTTGATTAAGAGTCCTTACTTTGAGTTAGTGTCTTTTTGAGGGTATAATTGTCATAATTGGTTATTAATTGTATTCAATTGATTTCTAGGATAATTGATGCTTCAAATTGTTGCTTTTTATTGTAGGACACTTGAGAATTAGAGCCAAGATTGAAGACCAAAGCATTACACAACATGAGAGTTTCCAAGATAATGCTGTGATGTGGCAAAAAGTCTGAAAATGTGCATCAGTGACTATTGTGGAATAGTTTGCTGGGGCAAACTTTTGAGTTCGCTGCGGCAAACTCTCAACATTTCACTAAAATTCTTCTCTGGAATTGTTCACCGCGGCAAACTCTCTCGTATCAGTAATGTCAGATTCGGATCTAGAATGCAAAAATGGATCCTCTAATCATATGATCCGACCCGGATGGACCCCTAAAACCCTTAGAAACCCTATTTTCGACCTATCACTCCATTCTATCACCTCCAATACCTCTATTCTCTCATCTTCTTGCCTCTCCACCTCCATCTTCTTCCCCATCCATTTCCTTCATCTTTACTTCACTCCATCTCATTTCCTTCCACTCCGAGCTGCCATGGCCGACGAATTCACTTCAGTTGGAGCTTTTCTTGAAGCTATGGAGGGCTAGGGTTTATCAACTCTTGAAGATAGTGGAGTAGCATGAGTTTCCAAGCTTCAAAGGGGAGTTTTATTTTCAATATTTAGTTTCTACTTATGTATTTATGATTTTCTAGGTCTAGGATTTGTAAATTCTTAGTGAGACACTTTGGTTGATTCTGTAATCATTGGTTAATGATTTACATTTGTAGTTTGGATTGGTTGATGTTGAATTTTGTGCTTAAATATATGTGGTCACATATATGCTTCTTTGTAACTCTCATGATTCTCTCCTATCTTGCATGGTCATGTTTTGATACTGAGTTGATTGTGGGTTACATTGAGCCAATTGCATGATCATTCTCAAATTACACATTAGGGAAGCTTAACAATGTTTTCATTAATGAAGTTCATTGATTTAAACATTGGACTCAATGAGTTATTGAGGTTGTTATTAAGAAAACCTAATGGATTTGTGAAACTCCCAATATCTTAAGTGAACTATGATTGCCATCAAAACCATTTTCAAGGGATTTCCTATCATTCATTTCCATTCCATCATTATTATCTTAAAATACCAAAAATATAGTAGCTTAGGTTTGTTTTCATTGCATTTAGTTTAGTCACTATTCATTTAAATCTTAAAAACCAAACCCCCTTTCATTACATTGTATGGTATTTAGTCTAGCTTAGGTAATTAATAAAGGCTCCCAAAAGTGAAACGACCCGAGTTTGCACTATACTGCGTAACTTGGATTTATTTTTTATTGAGAACCTGATTAGAGCCTTATTTTCATTCACCTTGGGGTTCTCAATTGACGAGATCCTTTTTGTCGTTCGCCTTGGGGTTCTTAATCAAAAATAAATCCAAGCTATGCAGTATAGTGCAAACTCAGGTCGTTTCACTTTTGGGAGCTTTTATTAATTACCTAAGCTAGACTAAATGTCATGCAATGCAATGAAATGGGGTTTTGGGTTTTTAAGATTTAAATGAATGGTGCCTAAACTAAATGCAATGAAAACAAACCTAACATACTATATTTTTGGTGTTTTAAGATAATAATGATGTAATGGAAATGATTGATAGGAAATCTCTTGAAAATGATTTTGATGGCAATCATAGTTCACTTAAATATTGGGAGTTTTACAAATGCATTAGGTTTTCTTAATAAGAACCTCATTAACTCAATGAGTCCAAAACTTACATTAATGAACTCATTAATGAAAGATTTGTTTAGCTTCCCTAATGTGTAATTTTGAAATGATCATGCAATTGGCTCAATATAACACACAATCAACTCAGTACCGAAACATAACCATGCAAGATAGGAGAGAATCATGAGAGTTACAATAAGCATATATGCAACTACATATATTTAAGCACAATGTTCAACATCAATCAATCCAAATTACAAATATTAACCATTAACCAATGATTACAGAATCCTAAACCTAGGAAATCATAAATGCCTAGCTAAAAAATAAAGATTAAAACTAAAACTCCCCTTTGAAGCTTGGAAACTCATGCTACTCCACCATCTTCAAGAGTTGATAAACCCTAGCCCCCCATAGCTTCAAGAAAAGCTCTAATTGATGTGAATCCGTCGGCCATGGTAGCTGGGAGTGGAAGAAAATGAGATGGAGTGAAGGAAAGATGAAGGAAATAGATGGGGAAGAAGATGGAGGTGGAGAGGCAAGAAGATGAGAGAATAGAGGTGTTGGAGGTGATAGAATGGAGTGATAGGTCGAAAATAGGGTTTTTAAGGGCTTTTGGGGTCCATCTGGGTCGGATCATATGATTAGAGGCTCCATTTTCGCGTTCTGATCCGGATCTGGTGTTGCTGATACGAGTCTTTCTATACCTTCGCTGCGGCGAAGCAATCCCGAGAGGAGCTCCGCCTAATCTTGTGATTTCGCCACGGCGAAGCTGTAAGTTGGCCGCGACGAACTCTGCCCGAGAGATTACTGGTGAGATTTCAATTTGGCGTTGTGGTGAAGAATTCTCTTCGCCGCGGCGAACTGTGTTAGTGCTGATACTCTGATCTTATGTTGTGTCATCCTTTAGTCTTTGATCATGGCTCCAATTCTCAAGTGTCCTACAATAAAAAGTAACAATTTGAAGCATCAATTGTCCTAGAAATCAACTGAATACAATTAATAACCAATTATGACAATTTTAACTTCAAAAAGACACTAACTCAAAACAAGGACTCTTAATCTAAATTAAGCACAATTATCATCAAAAGGAGCCAAAATCTAAGATAAATACCCTTAAAATGATATGAAATAACATAGAACAATTGGGTTCAATCATCAATAAAAAATAAATCCAAGCTATGCAGTATAGTGCAAACTCAGGTCGTTTCACTTTTGGAGCCTTTATTAATTACCTAAGCTAGACTAAATGTCATGCAATGCAATGAAATGGGGTTTTGGGTTTTTAAGCATTCAAACCAATGGTGCCTAAACTAAATGCAATGAAAACAAACCTAAGATACTAAATTTTTGGTGTTTTAAGATAATAATGATGTAGTGGAAATGAATGATAGGAAATCTCTTGAAAATGGTTTTGATGGCAATCATAGTTCACTTAAGATATTGGGAGTTTCACAAATCCATTAGGTTTTCTTAATAACAACCTCAATAACTCATTGAGTCCAATGCTTACATTAATGAACTCATTAATGAAAACATTGTTAAGCTTCCCTAATGTGTAATTTGGGAATGATCATGCAATTGGCTCAATGTAACACACAATCAACTCAGTATCAAAACATGACCATGCAAGATAGGAGAGAATCATGAGAGTTACAAAGAAGCATATATGTAACCACATATATTTAAGCACAAAATTCAACATCAATCAATCCAAATTATAAATGTAAATCATTAACCAATGATTACAGAATCAACCAAAGTGTCTCACTAAGAATTTACAAATCCTAGACCTAGGAAATCATAAATACATAGCTAGAAACTAAAGATTGAAACTAAAACTCCCCTTTGAAGCTTGGAAACTCATGCTACTCCACCATCTTCAAGAGTTGATAAACTAGCCCACCATAGCCTTGGAATCAGCTCCAACCAGAGTTAAATCTTCAGCCATAGTAGTCAGGAGATGAAGGAAATGAGGTGGGATGAAGAAAAAGTGCAGGAAATGGAAGGGGAAGAAGATGGAAATGGAGAGGCCAGAGGATAGGAGAATAGAGGTGTTAGAGATGATAGAATGGAGTTACAGGTTGAAAATAGGGTTTCTAAGGGTTTAAGGGGTCAATCTGGGTCGGATCATATGAGTAGAGGGTCCATTTTTGCATTCTGGATTCGAATCTGACGTTGCTGATACGAGAGGGTTTACCGCGGTGAACTATTCCAGAGAGGAAATGTAGTGAGATTTTGAGAGTTTACCGCGGCGAACTATTCCAGAATAGCCACTGATGCACATTTTCAGACTTTTTGCCACAGCACATCATTTTCTTAGAAACTCTTATGTTGTGTAATGCTTTGGTCTTCAATCTTGGCTCTAAGTCTCAAGTGTCCTACAATAAAAAGCAACAATTTGAAGCATCAATTGTCCTAGAAATCAATTGAATACAATTAATAACCAATTATGACAATTTCACCCTAAAAAAGACACTAACTCAAAGTAAGGACTCTTAATCAAAATTAAGAACAATTATCATTAAAAGGAGCCAAAACCTATGATAAAAACCCTTAAAATGATATGAAATAACATAGAACAATTGGGTTCAATCAGAACCCCAAGGCGAACGATAAAGGTCCTCATTAGAGCTTTTCTTAGCCTTCTTGATTATCTTAATTCTCTATTTTAAGGAATTCAAATTAGAAAGTGAACTTGAGACTGTTCTTTACATGTTTTTTTTGAAGTCATCCTTTTCACTTTTTGATTACTTGATCGATCAATGGTTAATCCATCACTTGATCGATAAATATAGTTACCTATTTTAAAAGCTCTCACTTTGAATAATTGATAACTTGATCGATCAATCAGTCATCAATCATGATTTCGATCAAGGGTGTTATTTCTTGTTCAATACTCGTAGCAATTGACTGATTCCATTTTTATGAATCAATATTCATTATTATCATTTGTTCAGTTATGTTCCTGAGCCTTACTCTGTAAGAAAAACTTATTTAATTAAAGTATTGTTACAGATTATGAAAAAAGTTTAACAGTTATCCAACGATTATTTAGAAGCTAGTACCTACCATGTCAGAACCATCAGAACCATTAATGGTGAAAACCGTTGCAACTAGGAAGACACACAACTAAACTTCCAACAGCTAGAAGCTCTTTCGTCTAACGGTTATTAAACCTCTGCAACTATAAAAGGTGCGAAGAAGCATTGAATATGGGAATTGAATACGCGAGCTACCTTTTGCTAATAATTTACTATTGCATTCAATACTCTGTTCTTGCTAATACTGAGCTTCAGTGTTTCTCATTTATTTACTCTGTGAGAGAGCTCTATCTACATCTTCAATTACTTTCTGAGTGAAACTCAAGGGTGCGGATTCTTGAGTGGGATTGTAACCTTACAGATAGTAAGGGGGAGTGATTGAGTGAATCAATTGCTATATTGCGGCACCAAGAGCCTGATTAATCTTGGAATTTAGTGAAATAATCAGAGGTGTTCTAAGGACTGAACGTAGGTCAAGTGGTTGAGACCGAACCAGTATAAATTCTGTGTCTACTCTTTACGATGAAATCACTCTAACTTATGCTCTCTCTTTCTGTTTAGCTTACCATTTTAATACGCAAGATTTTTATATCTCACCCAATTCACCCCCTCTTGGGTGAGACTACTACTAACATTTGGTATCAGAGCAGGTCACTTCTGTAAAGACTTAACAGTCCGAAGAGAGATCCCATGGCAGGATTCGGAGACAGTGTGCTACCCGAAGGATGTTCAACATCAAAACCACCTAGCTTCAACGGAGAAAACTATACCTTCTAGAAGATGAGAATGAAAATCTTCATCAAAGCTACTGAGTATGGATTATGGGACGTGATCGAACATGGTAACTACATTCTGATGAAAACCGTAGACGGACAACAAGTTCATAAGAGTCCCAAGGAGTTTAATGAAGAAGACAAAAAGTTGGTGACACTAAATGACAAAGCTATCAACATACTAACCAGTGCACTAAGCCAAAGATAATATTTTCGAGTTTTTAGTTTGGAAACTGCAAAGGAAATGTGGGAAGCACTGGAGATAGCTCACGAAGGAACCACCAATGTAAAACAGAGCAGAATCAACACTCTTACCATAGAATTCGAATTATTTAGAATAAAGGATGGAGAGAGCGTCTGAGACATTGAAGTCAGATTCTCGCACCTCATAAATCACCTCACTACACTTGGAAAGAAGTATAGTCAGGAAGACCAAGTGAGGAAAATCTTAAGCAGCCTCATAAAAGAATGGGAGCTGAAAGTAACAGCCATTAAGAAAACAAAGGGAGAATCAATTGGCTCAGTTGCAGTGTTATTTGGAAGTCTTGCAGAATATGAGAGCAAGCAAAAATATAACAACGAGATAAATGAGAAAAACCGCAAAGGCATTGCTCTTAGAACTCAAGAGAGTGAAGATGACAACAAAAAGGACCTGGAAGATGACGAAATGGGTCTTATTGTCAGAAGGTTCAAGAAATTCTACAGAAACAAAGCCAAGAGAACGTTTCAATCAAAATGCAAAATCTTTACATCTCAGAATGAGCCAAAGGAACCAATCATCTGCTTCGAATACAAAAAGCCATGGCACATCAAAGCAGAGTGTCCCCAGCTATCCAAGTTAAATGACAAAGAAAAGAAGAAAGGAAAGTTTAGAAAGAAGAAAGTGTAACATCCAAACTTTTGGGCCTAGAAGTACCAAAAATAGCCTAAATTGGATAGGCTACCAGACCCCTATTAGCAGAGGTCCCAAAGACGAGAAAGAAAATTAAAGCAGTTTCAGGGACTAAACTACAAAGTAAAAGTTTTCAGGGGGCTCAAGAAAATTATTTGCGATGCTTATCAGAAGGGTAAACAAACAAAGTCCTCGTTTAAATCAAAGAAGATAGTCTCAACCGAAAGGCCACTCTAAATGCTTCATATGGATTTAGTTGGTCTGTCAAGAGTTAAAAGTTTTAGTGGAAATCTGTATACTCTTGTGCTAGTTGATGACTATTCGAGATTCACCTGGACTCTGTTTCTTTCCTCTAAAGATGAAATGTTTAATGCATTCATTGTTTTTGGCCAAAAAGGTCTAAAATGAGAAAGGTATTTTGATTGTGTCAGTTAGGCCTGATCATAGAGGAGAATTCAAAAACAACAAATTCGCAGACTACTGTGACGAGCATGGGATTGATCACAACTTCTCAGCACTAAGAACTCCTCAACAAAATGGAGTTGTTGAATGAAAGAACAGAGTGCTCATGGAAACAGCAAGAGTAATGCTGAATGAGAAAGGGATTTCACAAGTATTCTGGGCCGAAGCAATGAGCATGGCTTGCTACATCTCCAATAGAGCTTATATCAGAACAGGGAAACACCATATGAGCTATACAAAGGAAGAAAGCCTAACCTGGCTCATCTAAAGATCTTCAGGAGTAAGTGTTACATTCACAACAACAACAAAGAGAATCTCAGTAAATTGGATCCTAAAGCTGATGAAGGTTTATTTCTCGGTTACTCTAATCGCAGTAAAGCTTATAGATTTTCAACAAACGCACTTTCACGATTGAAGAATCAATACATGTCGTGTTTGTTGAAACTAAGCCGATTTTAAAACCTCTAGATGATGATGCTGAGATCGTTCAAAATTTTCAAATAAAGTACCTTCAGAAGAATTTTTAGAAAACAAAGATGATTCAAATGAACCTCTTTCACAAGAAAACTTAGAACAGCCTAAGGCTTAGAGGCATAACAGAAACCATCCTCTGAAACAAATCATTGGTGAAGTCAATGAAGGGGTCAAAACCCGGAGACAAGTGTTCAATGAAGTGCACTTCTCTACATTCATCTCACATATGAAACCTACCAATGTTCACGAGTTCTATCCGATGAATTTTGGATAGTTGCAATGCAGGAAGAGCTAAACCAATTTGAGAGGAATTAAGTTTGGGAATTGGTACCCAGACCTAATGATCATCTGGTTATAGGCACCAAATGGGTATTAAAAAATAAGCTCAATGAATCTACGCAAATCATCAAGAATAAAGCCAAATTAGTAGCTAAAGGCTATAATCAGGAAGAAGGTATTGATTATGAGGAAACATATGCTCCAGTAGCTAGATTGGAAGCCATACGAGTACTCTTAGCCTTTGTTTGCATAAAAGATTTCAAAATATATCAAATGGATGTTAAAAGTGCATTTTTGAATACTTATATTTTAGAAGAATTTTTTATCGAACAGCCTCTTGGTTTCAAAGATTCAAACTTCCTTGATCACGTTTACAAAGTAAAAAAGGCTTTATATGGTTTAAAATAAGCTCCTAGAGCTTGGTACGAACACCTTACCAATTTCCTGATAGAAAAAGGTTTTGAAAGAGGCAAAATGGATGCTACTCTTTTCATTAAAAAAAGTAGAAAGGAACTTTTGATTGTTCAAATTTATGTGGATGATATTATTTTTGGAGCTATTAATGAGGATCTCTGTCAAGAGTTTGCCAAGCTAATGTAGGGTGAGTTCAAAATATCGATGATGGGAGAACTGAACTTCTTTCTGGGATTGCAAATCAAGCAAAAGAAAAATGGCATATTCATATCCCAGACGAAGTATCTCAAGGAATTACTAAAGAAATATGGATTAGAAAATGCCAATAGTGTAAAAACTCCTATGAGCTCAACCATTTCACTAGACGTAGACGTGAAGGGCAAGGACGTGAATCTGACATAGTATAGAGGAATGATTGGGTCATTACTCTATCTCATAGCAAGCGGGCCAGTTATTCAATTCAGTGTGGGAATGTGCACAAGATATCAATCAGCCCCCTAAGAATCACATGAAGAAGCTGTCAAGCGAATCCTCAGATATCTTGTTGGTACACAAAATTTAGGAATCTGGTACCCGAAGAAAGGCGCAAAATATCTAATGGGATACTCAGATGCTGATCATAGAGGTTATAAGATAGACAGAAAGAATACCAATGGACAATGTCAATTCCTCAGAGGATGCCTTGTCTCGTGGTCAAGTAAAAAGCAGAATACTGTGGCAATATCCTCCACAGTATCAGAATATGTTGCCATTGCCAGCTGTTGTTCTCAGATTCTATGGTTAAGACAACAACTACAAGATTTGGGAATCAACTTGAGAGAGATTCCAATCCTGTGTGACAACACGAGTACAATAAGTCTGTCCAAGAATCCAATTCATCATGCCCGAACTAAGCACATTGATGTTTGACATCATTTCATTCGGGATCATGTTCAAAAGAAAGATGTAAAAGTAGAAGTCATCCCTGCCGAATATCAAATAGCAGACAATTTCATGAAGCCTCTCGATCAACAGAAGTTCAACTACTTTAGAAGAGAATTAGGAATGGTAAATCCCAATGAGCTGTAAGAAATCTCATATTATCTCTCAAATTCGAATCATTAGATCTAATGTTTTGATGATCAAAAGACTAACTTAAGCATCTAAGTGTATAGAAATTTGTTTTGCAGGAAGCTCTGTTTTGTTAAAGAAAAACAAAGGTAAACAGAGTATGGAATGATCGATGAAGACATCAATAATCATGCTACCAGGAAGGGTTAATTTATCGATCAACTGATTGATAAATGAAGTATGTGAAGTAAAAGAATGAAGTTGGAAGGAGAATTATCGATGAGTTGATCGATAAGTCAATTATCGATCAACACATTGATCAAGAACAATGAGGATTTTAGAGTTAAATAGTAAGAATTATCAATAAGCTGATCGATAAACTATTAATCGATCAAATGGTCGATAAATCAGATTAGGTACGCATTTCTTTTATTAACATTTATTGATAAAATGATCGATAATTCATTGCTCGATAACTTGATTGATAATTGTCTTTAGTGTTATTGTGTATTCTTCTTATTTATCGAACATGTGATTGATCATTTGTTGATCGATAACTTGATCGATAATTTTTATATTTATAATGTTTTTTTTTTGAAAATCCCCATCAGTTATCGAAGCCTTAACTCGATAAAACCGTTCCTCTGTTCCTACGCAACAGTCTAAAAATCACTATTCTATCAAGTTATTGTTCCCTTTCCACTCGAAATTACTCTTGAAGTATCTTCGGTCTCCATAGTACCCTTCAAACACTCTTCTCATGGAACATTCTTCAAGATTTCTTCTGGGCAACAAGAAATGGCAAGAGTTAAGCAACTGAATATTAACAAAGAGGAAAGCACTGAGAAACAAACCCAGTCCAGAGATACTACTCCCTTAACTACAAAGAAAAGATACAGATCGAAAGTGAGGGAAGAACCATCAAAGAAAAGAGGAGTATTAAAGATTCGTGAAAGTCAGACTGAAGAGCTACCCACTCCTTAGAGAAAATCTCCACGATTAAAGTCAAAATCCAAGCTACCAATGGTTACCGAGGAATCTAAAACGGAAACTGATGATGAAACTTTAGTTCAGAAAGCTGTGGAGGCTACATTATGAGTTCCTGTCCCCAAGCAACCAAGACAGAGGAAACAGAAAGCAAGCGAAGATGTGTCTCGCCAAATTCCTACCAAAGGTACTCCATCTGATTTTTCTGAGTTACTGGAAATCTAGCTAATGACGTGAACTTGGCTAAGTTTAAGGCAGACTATGCAAATCATAAGTTCTGTCCTATGGTTTCGGTTGATATTTAAGGCCTAAAGAAAACTGAGAAAATTAATTTGGGTTTGAGTGACCTACTAGAGTATTATTCAAATTGGTTGATCATTTGGAGGAGAATACTGCCCAAAAGTGATTAAAAGATTCTATTATAATATGGAATCCATGGAAGAATATGATGATCAAGATAATCTGATAAATGATTATCTAAGAGTTAAACTAAGAGGCAGAACCTTCCATCTCTCTAGTGCCAAGCTGAATGAACTGTTAGAAACCCAAGAATCTGTGAGAAGAGGTGATATGAATAACATTAAGGCCTATAAAATCCTAATGCAGAGTGATGACTACCCCGAGGAACTAAATTTTCCACCAAAACAAATGTGTGATTATTATAGAATAATCCACTATATCTATTCAAGGAGTATGATCAATAAGTCTGGGAGTTTTTCACATCTGACCCAAGATGATTACTTACTACTAGCCAAGCTAATTAGTGGAGAAAAGATCAACATAGGGGATCTGATTTTTAATGAAATGAAGGATTTTGTCCTTAACAAATCCAAGTCTACACCAATTCCCTATCTTCAATTGGCCACTTATATCCTTCAAGTGAATAGCATCGCATCTTTTGAGCCAGGAGAAGTTAAGGTAAAGGTTCCTGCCTTTGCCCTCAACCAACTCAACAAGATGAGAATCCCTGTGCCTTTCAGACCCTCACAGAAGAAAACTGTAACACCTTATGTTTATACCAAATAACTTATCTTGTGGAAGCATTTGGAATCACTTATGAAGGCTACAAATGATGAAAAATTGAGTTTGAAAATTTTCATTTACGGATTACTATTCATTGTCACCTTAAAATGTGACAAACTTCGAAAATTCATAACTAATTGTAGAAAAATTGAAATTGAGTGATTCTAAGTTCTACGGAAAGCTCTTTGGATAAAATTTTGATGAAAAATAGTTTCTGGACTGATTTCCTTGGAATTCAAGCCCAATTTTCTTTGAAAAAGTTACTGTTCATGTGGTCATTTTCGGATTTTACTTAACTTTTACCTAACTTTGGAAAGGCAAAACTTTCTGCTCGGTTATCAGAATCAGGCGACCTACGCCTCCTTTTAAAGAGAAAAATAAGATCTCTTTGCTCACCAAATTTCAAAACCTAACTCACTCGTTTACTCAAATAGTCAATGGTCAAACTTTGATCCCTTTTAGTTGACTTTTTACCGCCTTTTGAAAGGGTAACTTAACTTAATTAACCACTCAACATCATAGCATACTCTGCTTAGCTATATTAGCTATTTCTAATCATGCTTGGACCATTCTACTTATGCTTGTATACCTCTAACCTTAATCATACTATTGGAAACATAAAGCATGCTTCATATTACATTCCTCCAAAATAGAAAGGTTCAAAGCCATATAAAGTTACTATGGCTTACTACCTCTTCAAGTAAGAGCCAACTCCTTTCCTTTGCCCTTGGATGTTGAAGGCCTTAGGGTTTGTTTAAATATTGGGGTAAGATTCTTGGGGAATCTTAGTAGCAATTGCATACATTATCAAGGTCACACAATACATTGTAAATCAAGCTACATGCATGCATACTTTAACTTTATGTTCATGCTATGGCAAGGACATATCATCATAAACATTCATAGCACTCAACATAGCATAAGCCAAGGCATAATTTGCATGGAGGCAACATCATATAACATAACATTCTCATCCACCTCATAGCATAACAGATTAGCAAAACACATAGCCATAATCATACAAAGTAAGGTAACACTCTAATATAATGAATTGCAAAAGCTACCTTGAATGCTTTCCTTCCTTTTGAACTCTTTCCTCTTGACTAGATCTTTGCCCCTTTGTTATGTATAGCCTATTAGGCAATCAATGACACAACATGAAGTATCATTGCAACTTCACAACTTAACCCTTTAAACCCCTTTTTCTTGATTTTTAGGGTTTATTTTTCTAGCTTTGATTCTTGAAGTTTCTTGGGCCTTTCCTACATAATTTTTCATGTAGAATCCATTTATCATATTAGTTTTATGAAAATCCAATCCCTTCCCATTGACTTAGCTTGGCCGAACCATATATATATTTGTAGGGAAAAGGATTTTCAACCAAACTAACATGTAACCACTTAATCTTTAACCTTGCTTAATCTTCATCTAAACCATTCCCTATCATTTTGATAAAATTTGGGCAGCACTTCCCCTTAGGAAAATGACTTTCTACCATCATTAAAATAGCCTAAAACTAACATACCATCATTATAACTTGAAATGGAAGAGTTTTAGAAGCTTACCTTGCTTCCAGATGACTTTCTCTCACCAGAATTCTCCTCTTTCTCTCTCTACATGAAAATTGCAAGAGGTTTCCTACTTGAAAGGTCTTGCATGAAATGAACATGTGAGGGGGTATTTATAGGCTTCATATTTCACTAATTCCACATATGCCCTTCTTGCATAAGACTTAATCTTAGCCCTCCAATTTTTACCTCTTTCCATATATACAAATCTTAGGCTAGGTAGCTTAATATGTTGACACTTGGATGATGAGTCATTAGGGCTTATGTCATCTCTTCTTATCCATTAAGATTAATTAGGCTCTAATCAAGGTTTACTCTCTTAATCCCTTGATTAACTTGCTAATCAACCTTCTAGAAACTTTTGACTTTTCAAAAGTAGATGGTTGAATCCTAGCCATCCAATGAACCATGTTTGCCACATGTCACAATCCTACGAAAGATGACTTAACCCTAATCATCTTACTTAAACCTAATTAGGTTTTAACCTATCTTGATTTATTATTTTCTTTTTCTTTTTTTTTCTTTTTTCTTTTCTTGGCCAATTTAGACGTGACATGTGTCTTTATCCATCTGTAGGAAATTTTATCACCCCTGTTTTCCAGACAGTCCACTGAGTCTTAATATATTACTGGTTTATTTTATCTGATAGCTGAAAAATTCTAGTATCTCAAAATTCTTATATCAGCTCACCATTAATTATGTCTTAGTAAAGGGGTATTTCCTGATTAATTTCATAATTTTTCTCCCTCTATAACTCCTTAAATTGTCATTTCTGTAAAAACAGAAAATCTACCAATATTAATTTAGCTTTAAATTCAATTAAAGCTAACCTCCTCATCATTTAGGGTTGGAAATAATTTATAAATTTCCATAATTCCTAAATGAATTTACTTTAAGTTTTTATAATTTTCTGAGATCTCTAAGTATTTTTAAAAATTAATATTGGCTAATTTTCCTTAATTTAGCCAGAATATTAATAATTAAAATAATTTTGAATAAATTATTTTCAACCTGTATTTACTTTCTAGACCTCAAATACCATTCTACGGCATTAATTCTATTTTTCATGATTTACTGGAAATTTTTAGGATTTCTGGACACTAATTACGATAATGCCCTTTGTAGACCAATCATTTTAAAAATGACAATTTGGTCCTTTTTCAGTTCTCACTTCAATTGTTATGCTGTTTATCTATTGGCCTTGGTCAGCCCTAAATCTTTCATTAATCATACTAAAGATATCAGGGTATGACATATTTCCTATTTCTAGGTTAGAAATTTTGGGATGTTACAAAAACTCATAAAGATATAGGGAAGCAACTAGCTACTAGCACCTCTAGACCCCAGGATGAGGCAGAATCCATTGCAGCTCCCTCTCATATCTCTGGACCATCATTTCTAGAAAGATCAATGACAAGTCTCATATTTTATATATGTTTCCCAGTCTAAACTTATGCTTTTGTGGTCTTTAATTGTGTTATTTTGGGTTCAGATAGAGGTTATTGTGCATAAGGGGTATAAGGGTCAATTGTGTGCTTTTATATGTTAATTCCTGAGTTTACTTCATTCATTGACTCCTATGTATCCCACATACCTGAGAATCGATGACTATGAGCTTAATTTGAATACTGTAGGTGATTAGAGAATTGAAGGAATGTTGGAAGAAGGGTTTGCCTACATTCATCGCAATAAAATATTGTTTTTATCGCGACTAATGCTCATCATAAAGGAAACACTATCACTTATCCATACGGTGTTTTTTTTAGGTTAGTCGCGACCAAAATGTTAATAAGTCATGACAAAACTTGAAATTTCCAGATTTAAATTCTAGAACACGTGCCAGTTCGTCATTTGGCGATTTCTTCCATTTTAGCTTGGTTTTCTCCATCCAAAGCCCTCCCACTTTGTCTCTCTTCACTCCCCTACCATTCTCCATCATCAATCCACCATTTCTACCCTAATTCTTCCATTTCCACCAATTATTCTCCTTCATTTCCCTTCAGATCATTGCTGCTGTGGCCATGGAAGTTGTAGAGCTTAGTAAAGCTGTGATTTCGGCCATGAGAGGCTAGATCTTCATTCCTTGGTGTTCAGTGAAGCCAATGTGAGTTCCTGGAGCTGTAATTGGGAGTTTCTTCTACCTTAATCTTAGTTTCACTCTCTACATTCATAGATTGTAGTTTCTATGGTTTAGATCTGTGATTTGTGATTGTAAAGAGGTGTAATCTGGTTGTTTTACATTAAGATTGAGATTTGGATTGTATTCTGCACTCTAATTGATTAGTTGAATTGATATTTTCTACTGTTATTGATTTTCAGAACTTGTTCCAAACCTTGGAGGTTAAATCGAAACTTTTATCCAAGGATTGCACTATAGGGTGCAATCTCGGGTCGTCTCACCTAAACGAAGCCTTAGTGAAATGAACCTAAGTTAGCTTAAATGTCATGCAATGCAAACTTGAATTTAACAGGGGGGTTTTTTTTTTCCCCGAAATCATTAAGTAAATTGAATGAATGATAAACAAAATATTTTTAGATTTTAGGGAAATAGGTAATGAATGTAGGTGGACAATAACCAAATAATGATGAAGTTCCTCTTGAAAGTGTGCTCAGGCTGTCATAGTTCTAAATCAATTGATGTGGGAGTAGAAATCACTAAGTTTCGAAATGATAAACCTTAAAGTACTCTTTAAGTCCAGAATCTTAACAAAATGAACTACATTCCTCAAGATTCTGTTAAGTGCTCTTAGTGTGGTATAAAAGATTGATTAATGCAACAGGTCAAATGCAATCAAAATCACTCAATATCAAAACACAACCGTGTCAGAGTACAGAGAATCAAAAGATTATAATAGACATATATGAAACTTCATATATTTAAGCTCAAGGTTCTACAGAAACCAATCCACTACACAAATGAAAATCCAAAGCTGATTATAGCTATAATCAAGTAGTTCAACAACAAAATACAAATCCTAAACCTAGAAACTTATAAATTCATAGCTGAACTAAGATTAAACTACTCCCCTTCTTAGCTCATTGAACTCCAGCCATTACTATACCTTCAAGAGGAAAGAAAATGCCTAGCCACTCATAAGAGTCTGAAGCATCTCAACTAGGAATGAATCTTAGCTTCCCATGGTGGAGGTTTGATAGTGAAAATGGGAAGAAATTAGGGTCAGATGAGAGAAAGATGAGAGAGAACGGAGAAGGAAGCTGTGGTGTGAATGAATGATGTCACTTACATGAAAATAGCGTTTCTAAACCAGTAATGGGGTGTACTGGGTTAGTTTGTAAGAGTAGGTAGGTAAAATTTTTGAAAATAGTTTGGGTCTGGGTTGCTTATTCAAGGAGTTCGTCGTGACGAACCTTGGCCTAGAGGACTTCTGTTGAGTGGTGTCTTCGTCGCGGCGAAGACAGAAGTTGGCCGCGGCAAAACATGGTAAAGGCGTTATTGCATCTTTTGTGCTGGCTTACCTTGATCTTCACTTTTAGCTTCTTCTTAAGTGTCCTGGAATAACAAGAAATGGTTTGAGGTATTGATTGTCCCAAAAATCAATTGAATGCATATAATGAATAAATACAACAATTTTAGCCTCAAATAACACTAATTCAGAACAAAGACCCTCAATCTCAATTAAGCACAAATATCATTATAATGAGCCAAAAAGTGTGACAAAAACATAGAAAATGTCATCAAATAGCATAAACAATTGTACTCCTCGACAAAGCTCAAAAATGATTCAAAAAGATTCAAGTGCAATAAGGAATACTAACATGCTTAAAGATGATAGTAGAAGATTAGCAAGAAATTCCCACGAATATTGACAACGGTAAAGCAAAAGTATGCTAAGAAAAGTAAACACTATGGACATTTAATCCAAAAGATTGAGCAAAAGAGATTTATCTCAAAGATGTGTTTAGCTCTCAACTCACTTGTCTTGGGATTATTTCACTGTAAGTCTATTCAGTCCAATTTCTACCATAGGCTTGTAATAATTCTACCTCTCCACTACAAGAACCACAATTTGCAAATCAAGAGGACTTAGGGTTGGTAAATTTTAATGATGGTCAAGTGAAATGGGAGAAA
>NW_021635103.1:0-40229 GCF_004799145.2 Neltuma alba | reverse complement strand
TTGATTATTTCCCTTTGAGCTTGATTGAACCCAATTGTTCTATGTTATTTCATATCATTTTAAGGTATTTATCATAGATTTTGGCTCCTTTTGATGATAATTGTGCTTAATTTTGATTAAGAGTCCTTACTTTGAGTTAGTGTCTTTTTGAGGGTAAATTGTCATAATTGGTTATTAATTGTATTCAATTGATTTCTAGGACAATTGATGCTTCAAATTGTTGCTTTTTATTGTAGGACACTTGAGAATTAGAGCCAAGATTGAAGACCAAAGCATTACACAACATGAGAGTTTCCAAGATAATGCTGTGATGTGGCAAAAAGTCTGAAAATGTGCATCAGTGACTATTGTGGAATAGTTTGCTGGGGCAAACTTTTGAGTTCGCTGCGGCAAACTCTCAACATTTCACTAAAATTCTTCTCTGGAATTGTTCACCGCGGCAAACTCTCTCGTATCAGTAATGTCAGATTCGGATCTAGAATGCAAAAATGGATCCTCTAATCATATGATCCGACCCGGATGGACCCCTAAAACCCTTAGAAACCCTATTTTCGACCTATCACTCCATTCTATCACCTCCAATACCTCTATTCTCTCATCTTCTTGCCTCTCCACCTCCATCTTCTTCCCCATCCATTTCCTTCATCTTTACTTCACTCCATCTCATTTCCTTCCACTCCGAGCTGCCATGGCCGACGAATTCACTTCAGTTGGAGCTTTTCTTGAAGCTATGGAGGGCTAGGGTTTATCAACTCTTGAAGATAGTGGAGTAGCATGAGTTTCCAAGCTTCAAAGGGGAGTTTATTTTCAATATTTAGTTTCTACTTATGTATTTATGATTTTCTAGGTCTAGGATTTGTAAATTCTTAGTGAGACACTTTGGTTGATTCTGTAATCATTGGTTAATGATTTACATTTGTAGTTTGGATTGGTTGATGTTGAATTTTGTGCTTAAATATATGTGGTCACATATATGCTTCTTTGTAACTCTCATGATTCTCTCCTATCTTGCATGGTCATGTTTTGATACTGAGTTGATTGTGGGTTACATTGAGCCAATTGCATGATCATTCTCAAATTACACATTAGGGAAGCTTAACAATGTTTTCATTAATGAAGTTCATTGATTTAAACATTGGACTCAATGAGTTATTGAGGTTGTTATTAAGAAAACCTAATGGATTTGTGAAACTCCCAATATCTTAAGTGAACTATGATTGCCATCAAAACCATTTTCAAGGGATTTCCTATCATTCATTTCCATTCCATCATTATTATCTTAAAATACCAAAAATATAGTAGCTTAGGTTTGTTTTCATTGCATTTAGTTTAGTCACCATTCATTTAAATCTTAAAAACCAAACCCCCTTTCATTACATTGTATGGTATTTAGTCTAGCTTAGGTAATTAATAAAGGCTCCCAAAAGTGAAACGACCCGAGTTTGCACTATACTGCGTAACTTGGATTTATTTTTTATTGAGAACCTGATTAGAGCCTTATTTTCATTCACCTTGGGGTTCTCAATTGACGAGATCCTTTTTGTCGTTCGCCTTGGGGTTCTTAATCAAAAATAAATCCAAGCTATGCAGTATAGTGCAAACTCAGGTCGTTTCACTTTTGGGAGCTTTTATTAATTACCTAAGCTAGACTAAATGTCATGCAATGCAATGAAATGGGGTTTTGGGTTTTTAAGATTTAAATGAATGGTGCCTAAACTAAATGCAATGAAAACAAACCTAACATACTATATTTTTGGTGTTTTAAGATAATAATGATGTAATGGAAATGATTGATAGGAAATCTCTTGAAAATGATTTTGATGGCAATCATAGTTCACTTAAATATTGGGAGTTTTACAAATCCATTAGGTTTTCTTAATAAGAACCTCATTAACTCAATGAGTCCAAAACTTACATTAATGAACTCATTAATGAAAGATTTGTTTAGCTTCCCTAATGTGTAATTTTGAAATGATCATGCAATTGGCTCAATATAACACACAATCAACTCAGTACCGAAACATAACCATGCAAGATAGGAGAGAATCATGAGAGTTACAATAAGCATATATGCAACTACATATATTTAAGCACAATGTTCAACATCAATCAATCCAAATTACAAATATTAACCATTAACCAATGATTACAGAATCCTAAACCTAGGAAATCATAAATGCCTAGCTAAAAAATAAAGATTAAAACTAAAACTCCCCTTTGAAGCTTGGAAACTCATGCTACTCCACCATCTTCAAGAGTTGATAAACCCTAGCCCCCCATAGCTTCAAGAAAAGCTCTAATTGATGTGAATCCGTCGGCCATGGTAGCTGGGAGTGGAAGAAAATGAGATGGAGTGAAGGAAAGATGAAGGAAATGGATGGGGAAGAAGATGGAGGTGGAGAGGCAAGAAGATGAGAGAATAGAGGTGTTGGAGGTGATAGAATGGAGTGATAGGTCGAAAATAGGGTTTTTAAGGGCTTTTGGGGTCCATCTGGGTCGGATCATATGATTAGAGGCTCCATTTTCGCGTTCTGATCCGGATCTGGTGTTGCTGATACGAGTCTTTCTATACCTTCGCTGCGGCGAAGCAATCCCGAGAGGAGCTCCGCCTAATCTTGTGATTTCGCCACGGCGAAGCTGTAAGTTGGCCGCGACGAACTCTGCCCGAGAGATTACTGGTGAGATTTCAATTTGGCGTTGTGGTGAAGAATTCTCTTCACCGCGGCGAACTGTGTTAGTGCTGATACTCTGATCTTATGTTGTGTCATCCTTTAGTCTTTGATCATGGCTCCAATTCTCAAGTGTCCTACAATAAAAAGTAACAATTTGAAGCATCAATTGTCCTAGAAATCAACTGAATACAATTAATAACCAATTATGACAATTTTAACTTCAAAAAGACACTAACTCAAAACAAGGACTCTTAATCTAAATTAAGCACAATTATCATCAAAAGGAGCCAAAATCTAAGATAAATACCCTTAAAATGATATGAAATAACATAGAACAATTGGGTTCAATCATCAATAAAAAATAAATCCAAGCTATGCAGTATAGTGCAAACTCAGGTCGTTTCACTTTTGGAGCCTTTATTAATTACCTAAGCTAGACTAAATGTCATGCAATGCAATGAAATGGGGTTTTGGGTTTTTAAGCATTCAAACCAATGGTGCCTAAACTAAATGCAATGAAAACAAACCTAAGATACTAAATTTTTGGTGTTTTAAGATAATAATGATGTAGTGGAAATGAATGATAGGAAATCTCTTGAAAATGGTTTTGATGGCAATCATAGTTCACTTAAGATATTGGGAGTTTCACAAATCCATTAGGTTTTCTTAATAACAACCTCAATAACTCATTGAGTCCAATGCTTACATTAATGAACTCATTAATGAAAACATTGTTAAGCTTCCCTAATGTGTAATTTGGGAATGATCATGCAATTGGCTCAATGTAACACACAATCAACTCAGTATCAAAACATGACCATGCAAGATAGGAGAGAATCATGAGAGTTACAAAGAAGCATATATGTAACCACATATATTTAAGCACAAAATTCAACATCAATCAATCCAAATTATAAATGTAAATCATTAACCAATGATTACAGAATCAACCAAAGTGTCTCACTAAGAATTTACAAATCCTAGACCTAGGAAATCATAAATACATAGCTAGAAACTAAAGATTGAAACTAAAACTCCCCTTTGAAGCTTGGAAACTCATGCTACTCCACCATCTTCAAGAGTTGATAAACTAGCCCACCATAGCCTTGGAATCAGCTCCAACCAGAGTTAAATCTTCAGCCATAGTAGTCAGGAGATGAAGGAAATGAGGTGGGATGAAGAAAAAGTGCAGGAAATGGAAGGGGAAGAAGATGGAAATGGAGAGGCCAGAGGATGGGAGAATAGAGGTGTTAGAGATGATAGAATGGAGTTACAGGTTGAAAATAGGGTTTCTAAGGGTTTAAGGGGTCAATCTGGGTCGGATCATATGAGTAGAGGGTCCATTTTTGCATTCTGGATTCGAATCTGACGTTGCTGATACGAGAGGGTTTACCGCGGTGAACTATTCCAGAGAGGAAATGTAGTGAGATTTTGAGAGTTTACCGCGGCGAACTATTCCAGAATAGCCACTGATGCACATTTTCAGACTTTTTGCCACAGCACATCATTTTCTTAGAAACTCTTATGTTGTGTAATGCTTTGGTCTTCAATCTTGGCTCTAAGTCTCAAGTGTCCTACAATAAAAAGCAACAATTTGAAGCATCAATTGTCCTAGAAATCAATTGAATACAATTAATAACCAATTATGACAATTTCACCCTAAAAAAGACACTAACTCAAAGTAAGGACTCTTAATCAAAATTAAGCACAATTATCATTAAAAGGAGCCAAAACCTATGATAAAAACCCTTAAAATGATATGAAATAACATAGAACAATTGGGTTCAATCAGAACCCCAAGGCGAACGATAAAGGTCCTCATTAGAGCTTTTCTTAGCCTTCTTGATTATCTTAATTCTCTATTTTAAGGAATTCAAATTAGAAAGTGAACTTGAGACTGTTCTTTACATGTTTTTTTTGAAGTCATCCTTTTCACTTTTTGATTACTTGATCGATCAATGGTTAATCCATCACTTGATCGATAAATATAGTTACCTATTTTAAAAGCTCTCACTTTGAATAATTGATAACTTGATCGATCAATCAGTCATCAATCATGATTTCGATCAAGGGTGTTATTTCTTGTTCAATACTCGTAGCAATTGACTGATTCCATTTTTATGAATCAATATTCATTATTATCATTTGTTCAGTTATGTTCCTGAGCCTTACTCTGTAAGAAAAACTTATTTAATTAAAGTATTGTTACAGATTATGAAAAAAGTTTAACAGTTATCCAACGATTATTTAGAAGCTAGTACCTACCATGTCAGAACCATCAGAACCATTAATGGTGAAAACCGTTGCAACTAGGAAGACACACAACTAAACTTCCAACAGCTAGAAGCTCTTTCGTCTAACGGTTATTAAACCTCTGCAACTATAAAAGGTGCGAAGAAGCATTGAATATGGGAATTGAATACGCGAGCTACCTTTTGCTAATAATTTACTATTGCATTCAATACTCTGTTCTTGCTAATACTGAGCTTCAGTGTTTCTCATTTATTTACTCTGTGAGAGAGCTCTATCTACATCTTCAATTACTTTCTGAGTGAAACTCAAGGGTGCGGATTCTTGAGTGGGATTGTAACCTTACAGATAGTAAGGGGGAGTGATTGAGTGAATCAATTGCTATATTGCGGCACCAAGAGCCTGATTAATCTTGGAATTTAGTGAAATAATCAGAGGTGTTCTAAGGACTGAACGTAGGTCAAGTGGTTGAGACCGAACCAGTATAAATTCTGTGTCTACTCTTTACGATGAAATCACTCTAACTTATGCTCTCTCTTTCTGTTTAGCTTACCATTTTAATACGCAAGATTTTTATATCTCACCCAATTCACCCCCTCTTGGGTGAGACTACTACTAACATTTGGTATCAGAGCAGGTCACTTCTGTAAAGACTTAACAGTCCGAAGAGAGATCCCATGGCAGGATTCGGAGACAGTGTGCTACCCGAAGGATGTTCAACATCAAAACCACCTAGCTTCAACGGAGAAAACTATACCTTCTAGAAGATGAGAATGAAAATCTTCATCAAAGCTACTGAGTATGGATTATGGGACGTGATCGAACATGGTAACTACATTCTGATGAAAACCGTAGACGGACAACAAGTTCATAAGAGTCCCAAGGAGTTTAATGAAGAAGACAAAAAGTTGGTGACACTAAATGACAAAGCTATCAACATACTAACCAGTGCACTAAGCCAAAGATAATATTTTCGAGTTTTTAGTTTGGAAACTGCAAAGGAAATGTGGGAAGCACTGGAGATAGCTCACGAAGGAACCACCAATGTAAAACAGAGCAGAATCAACACTCTTACCATAGAATTCGAATTATTTAGAATAAAGGATGGAGAGAGCGTCTGAGACATTGAAGTCAGATTCTCGCACCTCATAAATCACCTCACTACACTTGGAAAGAAGTATAGTCAGGAAGACCAAGTGAGGAAAATCTTAAGCAGCCTCATAAAAGAATGGGAGCTGAAAGTAACAGCCATTAAGAAAACAAAGGGAGAATCAATTGGCTCAGTTGCAGTGTTATTTGGAAGTCTTGCAGAATATGAGAGCAAGCAAAAATATAACAACGAGATAAATGAGAAAAACCGCAAAGGCATTGCTCTTAGAACTCAAGAGAGTGAAGATGACAACAAAAAGGACCTGGAAGATGACGAAATGGGTCTTATTGTCAGAAGGTTCAAGAAATTCTACAGAAACAAAGCCAAGAGAACGTTTCAATCAAAATGCAAAATCTTTACATCTCAGAATGAGCCAAAGGAACCAATCATCTGCTTCGAATACAAAAAGCCATGGCACATCAAAGCAGAGTGTCCCCAGCTATCCAAGTTAAATGACAAAGAAAAGAAGAAAGGAAAGTTTAGAAAGAAGAAAGTGTAACATCCAAACTTTTGGGCCTAGAAGTACCAAAAATAGCCTAAATTGGATAGGCTACCAGACCCCTATTAGCAGAGGTCCCAAAGACGAGAAAGAAAATTAAAGCAGTTTCAGGGACTAAACTACAAAGTAAAAGTTTTCAGGGGGCTCAAGAAAATTATTTGCGATGCTTATCAGAAGGGTAAACAAACAAAGTCCTCGTTTAAATCAAAGAAGATAGTCTCAACCGAAAGGCCACTCTAAATGCTTCATATGGATTTAGTTGGTCTGTCAAGAGTTAAAAGTTTTAGTGGAAATCTGTATACTCTTGTGCTAGTTGATGACTATTCGAGATTCACCTGGACTCTGTTTCTTTCCTCTAAAGATGAAATGTTTAATGCATTCATTGTTTTTGGCCAAAAAGGTCTAAAATGAGAAAGGTATTTTGATTGTGTCAGTTAGGCCTGATCATAGAGGAGAATTCAAAAACAACAAATTCGCAGACTACTGTGACGAGCATGGGATTGATCACAACTTCTCAGCACTAAGAACTCCTCAACAAAATGGAGTTGTTGAATGAAAGAACAGAGTGCTCATGGAAACAGCAAGAGTAATGCTGAATGAGAAAGGGATTTCACAAGTATTCTGGGCCGAAGCAATGAGCATGGCTTGCTACATCTCCAATAGAGCTTATATCAGAACAGGGAAACACCATATGAGCTATACAAAGGAAGAAAGCCTAACCTGGCTCATCTAAAGATCTTCAGGAGTAAGTGTTACATTCACAACAACAACAAAGAGAATCTCAGTAAATTGGATCCTAAAGCTGATGAAGGTTTATTTCTCGGTTACTCTAATCGCAGTAAAGCTTATAGATTTTCAACAAACGCACTTTCACGATTGAAGAATCAATACATGTCGTGTTTGTTGAAACTAAGCCGATTTTAAAACCTCTAGATGATGATGCTGAGATCGTTCAAAATTTTCAAATAAAGTACCTTCAGAAGAATTTTTAGAAAACAAAGATGATTCAAATGAACCTCTTTCACAAGAAAACTTAGAACAGCCTAAGGCTTAGAGGCATAACAGAAACCATCCTCTGAAACAAATCATTGGTGAAGTCAATGAAGGGGTCAAAACCCGGAGACAAGTGTTCAATGAAGTGCACTTCTCTACATTCATCTCACATATGAAACCTACCAATGTTCACGAGGTTCTATCCGATGAATTTTGGATAGTTGCAATGCAGGAAGAGCTAAACCAATTTGAGAGGAATTAAGTTTGGGAATTGGTACCCAGACCTAATGATCATCTGGTTATAGGCACCAAATGGGTATTAAAAAATAAGCTCAATGAATCTACGCAAATCATCAAGAATAAAGCCAAATTAGTAGCTAAAGGCTATAATCAGGAAGAAGGTATTGATTATGAGGAAACATATGCTCCAGTAGCTAGATTGGAAGCCATACGAGTACTCTTAGCCTTTGTTTGCATAAAAGATTTCAAAATATATCAAATGGATGTTAAAAGTGCATTTTTGAATACTTATATTTTAGAAGAATTTTTTATCGAACAGCCTCTTGGTTTCAAAGATTCAAACTTCCTTGATCACGTTTACAAAGTAAAAAAGGCTTTATATGGTTTAAAATAAGCTCCTAGAGCTTGGTACGAACACCTTACCAATTTCCTGATAGAAAAAGGTTTTGAAAGAGGCAAAATGGATGCTACTCTTTTCATTAAAAAAAGTAGAAAGGAACTTTTGATTGTTCAAATTTATGTGGATGATATTATTTTTGGAGCTATTAATGAGGATCTCTGTCAAGAGTTTGCCAAGCTAATGTAGGGTGAGTTCAAAATATCGATGATGGGAGAACTGAACTTCTTTCTGGGATTGCAAATCAAGCAAAAGAAAAATGGCATATTCATATCCCAGACGAAGTATCTCAAGGAATTACTAAAGAAATATGGATTAGAAAATGCCAATAGTGTAAAAACTCCTATGAGCTCAACCATTTCACTAGACGTAGACGTGAAGGGCAAGGACGTGAATCTGACATAGTATAGAGGAATGATTGGGTCATTACTCTATCTCATAGCAAGCGGGCCAGTTATTCAATTCAGTGTGGGAATGTGCACAAGATATCAATCAGCCCCCTAAGAATCACATGAAGAAGCTGTCAAGCGAATCCTCAGATATCTTGTTGGTACACAAAATTTAGGAATCTGGTACCCGAAGAAAGGCGCAAAATATCTAATGGGATACTCAGATGCTGATCATAGAGGTTATAAGATAGACAGAAAGAATACCAATGGACAATGTCAATTCCTCAGAGGATGCCTTGTCTCGTGGTCAAGTAAAAAGCAGAATACTGTGGCAATATCCTCCACAGTATCAGAATATGTTGCCATTGCCAGCTGTTGTTCTCAGATTCTATGGTTAAGACAACAACTACAAGATTTGGGAATCAACTTGAGAGAGATTCCAATCCTGTGTGACAACACGAGTACAATAAGTCTGTCCAAGAATCCAATTCATCATGCCCGAACTAAGCACATTGATGTTTGACATCATTTCATTCGGGATCATGTTCAAAAGAAAGATGTAAAAGTAGAAGTCATCCCTGCCGAATATCAAATAGCAGACAATTTCATGAAGCCTCTCGATCAACAGAAGTTCAACTACTTTAGAAGAGAATTAGGAATGGTAAATCCCAATGAGCTGTAAGAAATCTCATATTATCTCTCAAATTCGAATCATTAGATCTAATGTTTTGATGATCAAAAGACTAACTTAAGCATCTAAGTGTATAGAAATTTGTTTTGCAGGAAGCTCTGTTTTGTTAAAGAAAAACAAAGGTAAACAGAGTATGGAATGATCGATGAAGACATCAATAATCATGCTACCAGGAAGGGTTAATTTATCGATCAACTGATTGATAAATGAAGTATGTGAAGTAAAAGAATGAAGTTGGAAGGAGAATTATCGATGAGTTGATCGATAAGTCAATTATCGATCAACACATTGATCAAGAACAATGAGGATTTTAGAGTTAAATAGTAAGAATTATCAATAAGCTGATCGATAAACTATTAATCGATCAAATGGTCGATAAATCAGATTAGGTACGCATTTCTTTTATTAACATTTATTGATAAAATGATCGATAATTCATTGCTCGATAACTTGATTGATAATTGTCTTTAGTGTTATTGTGTATTCTTCTTATTTATCGAACATGTGATTGATCATTTGTTGATCGATAACTTGATCGATAATTTTTATATTTATAATTTTTTTTTTGAAAATCCCCATCAGTTATCGAAGCCTTAACTCGATAAAACCGTTCCTCTGTTCCTACGCAACAGTCTAAAAATCACTATTCTATCAAGTTATTGTTCCCTTTCCACTCGAAATTACTCTTGAAGTATCTTCGGTCTCCATAGTACCCTTCAAACACTCTTCTCATGGAACATTCTTCAAGATTTCTTCTGGGCAACAAGAAATGGCAAGAGTTAAGCAACTGAATATTAACAAAGAGGAAAGCACTGAGAAACAAACCCAGTCCAGAGATACTACTCCCTTAACTACAAAGAAAAGATACAGATCGAAAGTGAGGGAAGAACCATCAAAGAAAAGAGGAGTATTAAAGATTCGTGAAAGTCAGACTGAAGAGCTACCCACTCCTTAGAGAAAATCTCCACGATTAAAGTCAAAATCCAAGCTACCAATGGTTACCGAGGAATCTAAAACGGAAACTGATGATGAAACTTTAGTTCAGAAAGTTGTGGAGGCTACATTATGAGTTCCTGTCCCCAAGCAACCAAGACAGAGGAAACAGAAAGCAAGCGAAGATGTGTCTCGCCAAATTCCTACCAAAGGTACTCCATCTGATTTTTCTGAGTTACTGGAAATCTAGCTAATGACGTGAACTTGGCTAAGTTTAAGGCAGACTATGCAAATCATAAGTTCTGTCCTATGGTTTCGGTTGATATTTAAGGCCTAAAGAAAACTGAGAAAATTAATTTGGGTTTGAGTGACCTACTAGAGTATTATTCAAATTGGTTGATCATTTGGAGGAGAATACTGCCCAAAAGTGATTAAAAGATTCTATTATAATATGGAATCCATGGAAGAATATGATGATCAAGATAATCTGATAAATGATTATCTAAGAGTTAAACTAAGAGGCAGAACCTTCCATCTCTCTAGTGCCAAGCTGAATGAACTGTTAGAAACCCAAGAATCTGTGAGAAGAGGTGATATGAATAACATTAAGGCCTATAAAATCCTAATGCAGAGTGATGACTACCCCGAGGAACTAAATTTTCCACCAAAACAAATGTGTGATTATTATAGAATAATCCACTATATCTATTCAAGGAGTATGATCAATAAGTCTGGGAGTTTTTCACATCTGACCCAAGATGATTACTTACTACTAGCCAAGCTAATTAGTGGAGAAAAGATCAACATAGGGGATCTGATTTTTAATGAAATGAAGGATTTTGTCCTTAACAAATCCAAGTCTACACCAATTCCCTATCTTCAATTGGCCACTTATATCCTTCAAGTGAATAGCATCGCATCTTTTGAGCCAGGAGAAGTTAAGGTAAAGGTTCCTGCCTTTGCCCTCAACCAACTCAACAAGATGAGAATCCCTGTGCCTTTCAGACCCTCACAGAAGAAAACTGTAACACCTTATGTTTATACCAAATAACTTATCTTGTGGAAGCATTTGGAATCACTTATGAAGGCTACAAATGATGAAAAATGAGTTTGAAAATTTTCATTTACGGGTTACTATTCATTGTCACCTTAAAATGTGACAAACTTCGAAAATTCATAACTAATTGTAGAAAAATTGAAATTGAGTGATTCTAAGTTCTACGGAAAGCTCTTTGGATAAAATTTTGATGAAAAATAGTTTCTGGACTGATTTCCTTGGAATTCAAGCCCAATTTTCTTTGAAAAAGTTACTGTTCATGTGGTCATTTTCGGATTTTACTTGACTTTTCCTAACTTTGGAAAGGCAAAACTTTCTGCTCGGTTATCAGAATCAGGCGAACTACCCTCCTTTTAAAGAGAAAAATAAGATCTCTTTGCTCACCAAATTTCAAAACCTAACTCACTCGTTTACTCAAATAGTCAATGGTCAAACTTTGATCCCTTTTAGTTGACTTTTTACCGCCTTTTGAAATGGTAACTTAACTTAATTGACCACTCAACATCATAGCATACTCTGCTTAGCTATATTAGCTATTTCTAATCATGCTTGGACCATTCTACTTATGCTTGTATACCTCTAACCTTAATCATACTATTGGAAACATAAAGCATGCTTCATATTACATTCCTCCAAAATAGAAAGGTTCAAAGCCATATAAAGTTACTATGGCTTACTACCTCTTCAAGTAAGAGCCAACTCCTTTCCTTTGCCCTTGGATGTTGAAGGCCTTAGGGTTTGTTTAAATATTGGGGTAAGATTCTTGGGGAATCTTAGTAGCAATTGCATACATTATCAAGGTCACACAATACATTGTAAATCAAGCTACATGCATGCATACTTTAACTTTATGTTCATGCTATGGCAAGGACATATCATCATAAACATTCATAGCACTCAACATAGCATAAGCCAAGGCATAATTTGCATGGAGGCAACATCATATAACATAACATTCTCATCCACCTCATAGCATAACAGATTAGCAAAACACATAGCCATAATCATACAAAGTAAGGTAACACTCTAATATAATGAATTGCAAAAGCTACCTTGAATGCTTTCCTTCCTTTTGAACTCTTTCCTCTTGACTAGATCTTTGCCCCTTTGTTATGTATAGCCTATTAGGCAATCAATGACACAACATGAAGTATCATTGCAACTTCACAACTTTAACCCTTTAAACCCCTTTTTCTTGATTTTTAGGGTTTATTTTTCTAGCTTTGATTCTTGAAGTTTCTTGGGCCTTTCCTACATAATTTTTCATGTAGAATCCATTTATCATATTAGTTTTATGAAAATCCAATCCCTTCCCATTGACTTAGCTTGGCCGAACCATATATATATTTGTAGGGAAAAGGATTTTCAACCAAACTAACATGTAACCACTTAATCTTTAACCTTGCTTAATCTTCATCTAAACCATTCCCTATCATTTTGATAAAATTTGGGCAGCACTTCCCCTTAGGAAAATGACTTTCTACCATCATTAAAATAGCCTAAAACTAACATACCATCATTATAACTTGAAATGGAAGAGTTTTAGAAGCTTACCTTGCTTCCAGATGACTTTCTCTCACCAGAATTCTCCTCTTTCTCTCTCTACATGAAAATTGCAAGAGGTTTCCTACTTGAAAGGTCTTGCATGAAATGAACATGTGAGGGGGTATTTATAGGCTTCATATTTCACTAATTCCACATATGCCCTTCTTGCATAAGACTTAATCTTAGCCCTCCAATTTTTACCTCTTTCCATATATACAAATCTTAGGCTAGGTAGCTTAATATGTTGACACTTGGATGATGAGTCATTAGGGCTTATGTCATCTCTTCTTATCCATTAAGATTAATTAGGCTCTAATCAAGGTTTACTCTCTTAATCCCTTGATTAACTTTGCTAATCAACCTTCTAGAAACTTTTGACTTTTCAAAAGTAGATGGTTGAATCCTAGCCATCCAATGAACCATGTTTGCCACATGTCACAATCCTACGAAAGATGACTTAACCCTAATCATCTTACTTAAACCTAATTAGGTTTTAACCTATCTTGATTTATTATTTTCTTTTTTTTTTTTTTCTTTTTTCTTTTCTTGGCCAATTTAGACGTGACATGTGTCTTTATCCATCTGTAGGAAATTTTATCACCCCTGTTTTCCAGACAGTCCACTGAGTCTTAATATATTACTGGTTTATTTTATCTGATAGCTGAAAAATTCTAGTATCTCAAAATTCTTATATCAGCTCACCATTAATTATGTCTTAGTAAAGGGGTATTTCCTGATTAATTTCATAATTTTTCTCCCTCTATAACTCCTTAAATTGTCATTTCTGTAAAAACAGAAAATCTACCAATATTAATTTAGCTTTAAATTCAATTAAAGCTAACCTCCTCATCATTTAGGGTTGGAAATAATTTTATAAATTTCCATAATTCCTAAATGAATTTACTTTAATTTTTTATAATTTTCTGAGATCTCTAAGTATTTTTAAAAATTAATATTGGCTAATTTTCCTTAATTTAGCCAGAATATTAATAATTAAAATAATTTTGAATAAATTATTTTCAACCTGTATTTACTTTCTAGACCTCAAATACCATTCTACGGCATTAATTCTATTTTTCATGATTTACTGGAAATTTTTAGGATTTCTGGACACTAATTACGATAATGCCCTTTGTAGACCAATCATTTTAAAAATGACAATTTGGTCCTTTTTCAGTTCTCACTTCAATTGTTATGCTGTTTATCTATTGGCCTTGGTCAGCCCTAAATCTTTCATTAATCATACTAAAGATATCAGGGTATGACATATTTCCTATTTCTAGGTTAGAAATTTTGGGATGTTACAAAAACTCATAAAGATATAGGGAAGCAACTAGCTACTAGCACCTCTAGACCCCAGGATGAGGCAGAATCCATTGCAGCTCCCTCTCATATCTCTGGACCATCATTTCTAGAAAGATCAATGACAAGTCTCATATTTTATATATGTTTCCCAGTCTAAACTTATGCTTTTGTGGTCTTTAATTGTGTTATTTTGGGTTCAGATAGAGGTTATTGTGCATAAGGGGTATAAGGGTCAATTGTGTGCTTTTATATGTTAATTCCTGAGTTTACTTCATTCATTGACTCCTATGTATCCCACATACCTGAGAATCGATGACTATGAGCTTAATTTGAATACTGTAGGTGATTAGAGAATTGAAGGAATGTTGGAAGAAGGGTTTGCCTACATTCATCGCAATAAAATATTGTTTTTATCGCGACTAATGCTCATCATAAAGGAAACACTATCACTTATCCATACGGTGTTGTTTTTAGGTTAGTCGCGACCAAAATGTTAATAAGTCATGACAAAACTTGAAATTTCCAGATTTAAATTCTAGAACACGTGCCAGTTCGTCATTTGGCGATTTCTTCCATTTTAGCTTGGTTTTCTCCATCCAAAGCCCTCCCACTTTGTCTCTCTTCACTCCCCTACCATTCTCCATCATCAATCCACCATTTCTACCCTAATTCTTCCATTTCCACCAATTATTCTCCTTCATTTCCCTTCAGATCATTGCTGCTGTGGCCATGGAAGTTGTAGAGCTTAGTAAAGCTGTGATTTCGGCCATGAGAGGCTAGATCTTCATTCCTTGGTGTTCAGTGAAGCCAATGTGAGTTCCTGGAGCTGTAATTGGGAGTTTCTTCTACCTTAATCTTAGTTTCACTCTCTACATTCATAGATTATAGTTTCTATGGTTTAGATCTGTGATTTGTGATTGTAAAGAGGTGTAATCTGGTTGTTTTACATTAAGATTGAGATTTGGATTGTATTCTGCACTCTAATTGATTAGTTGAATTGATATTTTCTACTGTTATTGATTTTCAGAACTTGTTCCAAACCTTGGAGGTTAAATCGAAACTTTTATCCAAGGATTGCACTATAGGGTGCAATCTCGGGTCGTCTCACCTAAACGAAGCCTTAGTGAAATGAACCTAAGTTAGCTTAAATGTCATGCAATGCAAACTTGAATTTAATAGGGGGGTTTTTTTTTTCCCCGAAATCATTAAGTAAATTGAATGAATGATAAACAAAATATTTTTGGATTTTAGGGAAATAGGTAATGAATGTAGGTGGATAATAACCAAATAATGATGAAGTTCCTCTTGAAAGTGTGCTCAGGCTGTCATAGTTCTAAATCAATTGATGTGGGAGTAGAAATCACTAAGTTTCGAAATGATAAACCTTAAAGTACTCTTTAAGTCCAGAATCTTAACAAAATGAACTACATTCCTCAAGATTCTGTTAAGTGCTCTTAGTGTGTATAAAAAGATTGATTAATACAACAGGTCAAATGCAATCAAAATCACTCAATATCAAAACACAACCGTGTCAGAGTACAGAGAATCAAAAGATTACAATGGACATATATGAAACTTCATATATTTAAGCTCAAGGTTCTACAGAAACCAATCCACTACACAAATGAAAATCCAAAGCTGATTATAGCTATAATCAAGTAGTTCAACAACAAAATACAAATCCTAAACCTAGAAACTTATAAATTCATAGCTGAACTAAGATTAAACTACTCCCCTTCTTAGCTCATTGAACTCCAGCCATTACTATACCTTCAAGAGGAAAGAAAATGCCTAGCCACTCATAAGAGTCTGAAGCATCTCAACTAGGAATGAATCTTAGCTTCCCATGGTGGAGGTTTGATAGTGAAAATGGAAGAAATTAGGGTCAGATGAGAGAAAGATGAGAGAGAACGGAGAAGGAAGCTGTGGTGTGAATGAATGATGTCACTTACATGAAAATAGGGTTTCTAAACCGGTAATGGGGTGTACTGGGTTAGTTTGTAAGAGTAGGTAGGTAAAATTTTTGAAAATAGTTTGGGTCTGGGTTGCTTATTCGAGGAGTTCGTCGTGACGAACCTTGGCCTAGAGGACTTCTGTTGAGTGGTGTCTTCGTCGCGGCGAAGACAGAAGTTGGCCGCGGCAAAACATGGTAAAGGCGTTATTGCATCTTTTGTGCTGGCTTACCTTGATCTTCACTTTTAGCTCTTCTTCTTAAGTGTCCTGGAATAACAAGAAATGGTTTGAGGTATTGATTGTCCCAAAAATCAATTGAATGCATATAATGAATAAATACAACAATTTTAGCCTCAAATAACACTAATTCAGAACAAAGACCCTCAATCTCAATTAAGCACAAATATCATTATAATGAGCCAAAAAGTGTGACAAAAACATAGAAAATGTCATCAAATAGCATAAACAATTTGTACTCCTCGACAAAGCTCAAAAATGATTCAAAAAGATTCAAGTGCAATAAGGAATACTAACATGCTTAAAGATGATAGTAGAAGATTAGCAAGAAATTCCCACGAATATTGACAACGGTAAAGCAAAAGTATGCTAAGAAAGTAAACACTATGGACATTTAATCCAAAAGATTGAGCAAAAGAGATTTATCTCAAAGATGTGTTTAGCTCTCAACTCACTTGTCTTGGGATTATTTCACTGTAAGTCTATTCAGTCCAATTTCTACCATAGGCTTGTAATAATTCTACCTCTCCACTACAAGAACCACAATTTGCAAATCAAGAGGACTTAGGGTTGGTAAATTTTAATGATGGTCAAGTGAAATGGGAGAAATAGAAGAGAAAGTGAAATTGAGTACAAGCATAACAGTTATTCTATCCATGCAATAAACATAAACCTTCCTGAAGAGAGGAGCTAATAATAGTCATAATTTTTTTTCGAATCAAAAGATTACAATACCAACTCTTTCTTTTTTATTTTTTATTTTTTTATTTTCTTTCTTTCTTTGGCTTTTCTCACTTCTCTTTTTTTTAAAAAAAAATTTTAAGGCCAAAACAGAACAAAATATCTGTAATTTATTTGCATGCATGTACTCAAAGTGTAGGTCCAAAGGGGTTGGCAATGGGAAGGTGTTTGGGCTTGTGTTTGGGTAATAAGGGTTTGGAATCGAATGCCTCCGTCATGTTCACAAAATGTTGATTCATCAAGCCTTGATTAAGAATTAAAACAAGTTCTAGAAAAATATGAAACTAAACAGATTCACACAATTTAACAAATTAAGGCCCAAATATCCTTCCAACAAGATTAGCATCTCAATTAATCAATCTCAAGGTTTAAGAGCGCATAATTCTATTTTCAAAGCATACCCTCATTTACGCCTTGTCAAAAACAGTGGGAATGACTAGTTTAAGTTCAAGCATCATTTAAAAGTATGGGTAGTTTTCTAAAGGCACAAGTATAATTTTTAATTTTTCAATAATTTATAAAAATGCAGGAGTATTAAGAATCTAAATCAGGAGGATTTCCTAACAAAGAAAAATGAAATTGCAAAGCATTTAAGTTCTTTTTTTTGGGACTTCGCCGCGGCGAAGGAAAGAGTTTGCCGAGAAGGAAAACCTGGTAACAGGCCTGCTTCGCCGCGGCGAAACATAGGTTAGTCGCAACGAAGTATGGCCGAGAAGTGAAAATAGTTGAGAGAGATGTGTTTCTCGCAGCAAAAAAGAAAAAAAAGTTTGTCGCGGCGAAGGTGGATAGAAAGACAGAATACAGTGCAATTTTCAAACTTCCCTGAAAGTTAACTTTAATGACGTTAAAAATGCCACAATTGAATAGTTCTAGAACACCTAAAGAGTGAGAATGGATGCATGATGAGGCATTTCAACAAGTGAACCGGAAGTTGTGAAGTCCAATTTAAATTGAAGCACAACACATCGAATTCACAAAGAAGAGGGAGAAGGGTGACAGGTTGCAGGCAAAACAAAAAGGATAAGTGAAAATAGCGGAGGGGATCAATATAATTGTAAAGAGAACAGCAAAATTAAAAGGCCATCTGTAGCCAAACAGTTAAAGCAACATCCAATCCATCAAAGTAATGGCAACACCAAAAAGCTTATTAAGTATCCAGCAATGCCAATTCAAAACAGAAATAAATAACAAGAAATAAAGCACACAAATAAAGAACTATTGCTGCATCCCAGTATCATCTGCCCTAGACCCAGATGGTCCTGCACCAGAAGTGCTCGCTCCAGATGTCCCGGCTCCGCTCTGAGGGTTATCCTTCTTGAGAGGTAGGAGGAAGTTCAGCTGTTTAGCAATCAAAGCATCCACATGACAGCGGTAGTGTAACATCCCAACTTTTAGCTCATAGATACAAGTAATAGCACAAGAAAAGGATGATCACTAAGTCCAATACAACGAAAGTCCTGGAGATCCCTCAGAAGAAAAAAGAGATTTTTCAAGGGCAAATGTGTAAAAAAATAGTGTTTAGGGACTAAAGAATGACAAACTGGAAACAATTAAGGGCCAGAGGTTATGCCAGAAACTTGTAAGAGATGGTTCCGAAGGTTAGGCCTAAAGAGGGACCAAATTGCAAAGAAAAGATTCCTAGGCCAAGTAGGGACCTAGTTGTAAATAATAAAAGTTCTGGTTGGCCCATGTCAGAGTTAGCAAAAAGGGCCCAAATGACTTAGAAAAATTCTAGAAAAATAGGAATAAGATCCCAGAGCCGATATAAGGCTAGAAATGATAAAAATGCCCTAAAGTCATTCTAGGGTTTTGGACAATTTGAGATAGTAATTTAAATTGAATTATTTAAGTTATGAGATGACCTTAAATGATCAGGAAAAACGGGGGAACAGTGGTTGAGGAATTTACACAGATTGTAAGATTAATTCTGTCCCTCGAAACTGATAAGGTTGGCTTTAATTAAATTTAAAGCCTATTTATACCCTATATGGGGAAAGTCAAAATAGATGTCTATAGTTTGACTTTTGACCTGAGAAAAATTAGAGGAATTTCCCGTGATGAAAGAGAAAGAATGAAACCCAGAGACAGATCAACGGAGTTATGAGCTGATAGAAAGAATTCAGAGAAGGTAACCCCAATTAAGTATTATTTAATAATATTTTTGGGAAAAGAAGAAAGAAAATATCTAAAGACCATCATGACGATGTTGAGTCACCAAATGCAATCATGACACCTACGAGTCAGCAGAAGATATTTATGGACAACATAAAAATCAGAACGCAGTACGACAATATTTTAGACAGTCCTTTGTCTACCCGTTATAGTGAAATCTCTCCTGCGTGACCCAGCAAGATTAAATAGCCTGTCAGCAGAGCTAATTATTTTCATTTATGCTCCTCTAAGATGGTGCCATATATGTACTTAATTAAGATGAGAAAATGGTGCCAAAACATGTCCCAGTGGTACCGGGTAAGTCAAGACTCAAAAAAGTACCCTATACGGTACATAATGGCAAATTAGGTAGAGGAATGCCTAAGGGCTATATTTTGCATGAATTTTATGTTAATTTCTTCCCTATTTTAATGGCAAAATGATGAAGGAATATGGAAGAGACAAGTGTATAGTTAGATGGGAAAAGAAGATATTACGTGTACGGTTGGATGCAAGACACCTGTACGGTCGACTGCAAGACACTTGTACGGTTGGATTAAAGACGTGTGGCTTGATAATGTAAGCATAATGTCATCAAGATGACATCACCCTAGACAAGTGTCACATTTCTTGGAGAGAAAGCTTACTTATTCAAGAAGAAGGAATGGATGGCCGAGATCGAATCGGAACCGACGGCCAGGATTTGTTCTCGCTTTCTATAAATACCCCCCACCCCTCCATTTAGTCCAAGCTCCTTGAACCCATGGGGAAGCTCTTGCAAAATGGCTTATAGAGAGAGAAAGAAGAGGGAGAAAGAAAGGCCAAGTGATCTCAAGCTAGATCGAGCTCTAAAACAAGGTATGACTGCCGTTTTTGATGTAGTTTCTACCTCCTTTGTTATTTTTGAGCTGGTAGTTAGTTTGATTGGAATTTTGATGATTGAAATCCTACGAGGAGGTGCTGCACGAAATTTATTGGAATAGGAAAAGATAGAATAGATGTTAGAAACATGTTTAAAGGCTTGGAAACAACAAGAATCAAGTGGTTTTGTGTTGATTTTGCAAGAAATCCAACTTTCCCTTAGTTTGTGATTATGTTCAATCTTGACTGTTCTAAATGGTTAGGATTGGATTTTGATTGTTTTGAGCTTGGAAATAGATTCTACATACAAAATTATGTGGGGATAGTATGTGGAAATAATTTTAGGAAGGTTGGAATTGAAACTCAAAAGTTATAGTTCAAGTATGTTCAAGAAAGAATCAAGTTGATGACTTGATTCTAATAATTGTTTTGCATCATGTATTGATGTGTTTAGGACCTTGGAAAATCCAAGAGGATGTTTAATGGTGTTGACCAAAATCCATAGGGTTGGAAAGACAAGGGAATCAAAAGAAAAGCAAGAGGAAAGCTATGTTACAAGGTAGTAAACTTACCTATATTGTGTGCTTGATATGTATGCTTGCATGATGTGGTTGCGTTGCCATGATGTCACTAAGCTATGATGACATGTTTGCAAAGTTATGTTTGCAAGTTTATGTTATGCTTTGCCTTGGAAATATGTTATGAAAGCATGAAATGCTTTAGCTTACTTTTCATGGCATTCATGTGTTAATGTTATAACATGTCATGCATGTGTATTATGTCTTGCATGCTTATGGGTAGTGTTTGCTACTGAGATTCTCCTAAATCTCACCCCTCGCTAACCAAACCATTTAGGTCAATCAATGATAGGCAATAATGGCATGAGATGCAAGGAGAAGAAAGTGGAGAATTATTGATGTTAATGAATGATGTTATTATTCAATGTATAATTCTCCTATTTTATAATCTATGTTATGGATGCCAATAATGCCATGTAGTTAATTACAATGTTTATGGGATGAATATAAATGTATGAGGATTATTGGGAAAGTGTAAACCCAATTTATGTATGCTAAAGAAATAGAAAGAATTAAAGTAAAAAGAGGTTAAAGGGTAAAACGTAGGTCATGGAGTAGTGAGTTTGTAGCTCTATTTTGACCTACCAAATGAATGATTTAAGCCATGAAATTTTGGCAAAGCTATAGTACATATCCCAAGCTTTAAAATGAGAGGTAGATCACCTCAATTGGATGTGTACACAAGGAAATACAGATTTTCAAAGTTGAGGCATAGAATTTGAAAGTTCCAAATTTTACCAAATAAACAGTAATTTTATTGATTAAACTGTATGAATTGGGGAAGGATAAGTCCAATTGGATATTTTTCCCTTAAAGAGCTTTCAAAGAGTTTTCTGTAGAGTTTTAGAGCACTTAAGTACGATTTTTATAAAATTAGTTATGATTTTTCAAAATTGGACTTGAAATCTGAATTTAAACAGTGAATAGTGATCCGAGTAGTTATGTTGAAATTTTTAATCCACAGGCTTGTATTTTGACCTGCTTGAACCATAACGCTTACAAATACGCACTCTAAGGGGTTAAAGGTAGGATGTTTTGGGTAGTGCTGGTCTCGATCATATAGAGCGTTGCGGTCCTTCTGCCTCTTCATCTCTCTGAGTGTGACAGGCAACTGGTGGACAAGCTCTGCTAGCTCATCGATGTCATCAGCCAGGGTATCCAAGGTGACAGGTTCAGGGGCTTCTTGATCTTCCTAGCCTTGTTGGTCTTCCTGGGCTTCTGGGGCTGGTGCACCTGCTACATGGACTGCTCCAACGTCATAAACAGGTTGGATGGGTAGAGGTGGTCCAATGACAGGCTGCTTAAGGCGGTCATATCGAAACAAGGGGGCTGGCTTAAAGTAGTTCTCATTGTTGTACTCAGGGACATTGGCAGCGCGGAAAAGGCTAGTGACTAGGTGAGGGAAGATGATGTTGTTAGTGAGTTTGGGGGTGTTGATGGCATCATGAAGAGCTAAGTAAATGGTGTCGGCTACATCAAATGAGCGGCCAGTTATGAGAAAGTAGATGTATAGGGCTTAGCACTTAGGAACATTGGCTAGGTGGGTGGTGGGTACTAAGTTGTTGCAGACAAAATACAGCCAAGGACGAGCCTCAGGTCAGAACTTGGATCGCTTAGGGTATTGCTCTGTAGTGCAGGGGCGATGCCAAGTGGCACCCTCATGACACAGGGTTTGGAGAACATCATCAAAAAGGTAGTTATATCGGTATGCAAAATAACCAGAATGGTGACAAGGGGGTAGGCGGTAATAGAAATGGATGTTTTCAGTGGTAAAAGAACAATGGACACGAACATTACAAAAGCCAACGATCATAGTACCATGGAATCGGGCATAGGTGTAAAAATGGCGAACAAAAGCGTCATTGCCCATAGAACGCTCTTGGACTAAACCGGTCAATTGGGATGCACGAAGCAGGCGGACAAAAGGGTGATCAGGGGGGTCTAAGGGAAAAGGTCGTTCCTTGATGAGAGGTCTCTGATCAGTCTTGTCATATAACTCCTCAAAAGTACACTAATCCCTAGAATCAGATTCAGACACAGGCATAGGGTTCTTAGTACGAGGCATGCTCTGAACACAATAAATAGAACAACTAAACAAAGAGCAACCAACAAGAACCAAACTACCCCAGAAAAACCAAAATTAACAACTCAAACAATAGAAAATGACTATGTAATGATTCATAAAATGCACCATGGATAATTAGATAGCCTAAGAGCTACGTAACTGAAAATTGACCCAACTAAACAACCAACTAAAAGAACTAAACAAACAAGAATTAATTGAAAAAGAAAGAAAGACGAAAAATTTATAGGGGAGAAAGAGAAGAGACTTACACAAGAGAGGATGGAATTGAAAACGATAATCACCACTGGGAGAGAAGATAATCGAGAAGAGGATGATGGCAGGCAGCAAGGCTGACTTAGGACAAGAGGTAGCCGAAACAAGAGAAGAAGGAAAATAAAAAGGGAGACGGGGAGGGAGAAGGGAAGACACACCGGTGGAGGATGCCGAAGGAGAGGAAAAGGGGCCGGTTTCGTGAGAAAGAAAACTGAAGGGAGAATAGAATTACGGGAGGCTGGGGGTTAAAGGTTAAGGGGAGGTGAAAAGACTAAAATAGAGTTAAGGGAATTGAATTGGTAGGCAGTTAAAAAGGGCAAAAAGGGAATTTCATGCTAGAAAATAGGGTTTAAATAAAATGTTATGCGCAGAAACCGGGGTTTCACTGCCGTGAAGGTTTGAGTTCGCCATGGCAAAACCTTCCCGAGATGAAAAAGAAAGCATAAAAACAAAGCAGCAGCTGAGGTTGCCTGAGACACACAAAAACTAACAAAAACAACACAGCAGCAGAGGAACAAAGCATAAAAACAAAAAATGGCAGCTGGATACTTCAGAAACTTTTTAGGTGTACAAAATGAGATCAAAAGGTGCTCAATAGACATATGATAAGGTAAACACACAAAATTAACCATTTGCCGCACTATAACAATTAAGCACACACCGAGTAAGAGCAAAAATAAAAACCAAGAAGGGAATCTTATTGGAAAGGAAAATAACTAACTACACTAAAACTATACTACTGAGACGGTTTCTTCCCAACACTCAATTAGCATACCAATGCACAGAATATATCACGAGCAATAATAGGGCAAAAGTCAGTAAATAAGTGAAGGAAAGAAACAACTTGGGAATTAAGGAGGCTTTTAATTCTCATGGTAGAGCTTTAATAGATGGCCATTGACCTTGAGTCTAGCTCTAATCTCCTCGTGCAAAATCTCAACCATGCCAAAGTTGTGCACTCTTGTGACCGTGTAGGGCCCATCCTATCTGGTGTTGAATTTTCCTTGCTTGACAGTGAACTGGGCCTTATACAACAATACTCGGTTGCCCTCTTTAAAGTGCTTCCGTAGGATTCCCCAGTCATGCACGAACTTTGTTTTATCCTTGTAGAGTCTGGAGTTTTCATAGGCTTTAAGTCTAAGCTCCTCCAACTCTTACAGTTGCAACTTCCTTTCCTTTCCAGCTGACTCTATGTTCACGTTGCACTGCTTAACTGCCCAGTAGGCCTTGTGCTCAAGCTCCACTGGTAAATGATAAGCTTTTCCAAAAACCAAACAGTAAGGGGACATGCTAATAGGTGATTTGTATGCCGTCCGGTACGCCCACAATGCTTCTTCCAAACATAAACTCCAGTCTTTCTTGGAAGGCCTTACTATCTTCTCCAGTATGTGCTTCACTTTTATATTTGAAACTTCAGCTTGACCATTGGTTTGGGGGTGGTAGGCAGTGGAGACTTTATGAGTGACACCAAATTTTGAAAATAGATTATCTCTAATCCTATTATAGAAATGTGTACCCCTGTCACTTACTACAGCCTTAGGGATCCCATACCTACAGAAAATGTTTGATTTAAGAAATTTTGAAATAGCTTGGGCATCATCTTTTCTAGAATGTATTGTTTCAATCCATTTAGACACATAATCTACAGCTAACAAAATATATACAAAACCAAAGAATGAAGGAAAGGGTCCCATAAAATTAGTACCCCAAACATCAAAGATTTCACAAAACAATAAAGGCTGTTGAGGCATCTTGTGCTTTTTCCCTAACCCCCCAAAACGTTGACATTTGTCAAAGGACCGACAAAATGTAAAAGAGTCTTTAAGAAAGGTTGGCCAATAAAATCCCGAATCTAAGATTTTCCTAGATGTTCTCCTTACACTAAAATGACCCCCACAAACCATGGAATGGAAGCAAAAATAATGGGCTCAAAATCTTCATTTGGCACGTACTTCCTAATAACTTGATCACTACACATTCGCCAAAGATGAGGTGCATCCCATATGTAGTGTCGGGACTTGCTTTGAAGCTTTTATGCCTGAGATCTAGACATAAAAGGAGGGGTGAGTCTAGTCATGAGATAATTGACAATATCAGCATACCAAGGCTCTTTAACAACCAAAGCATATAAAGCAGAATCAAGAAAAGAATCAAAAGTGAGTTCAGAAGAGTCTACTCCCCTTATGTCCTCTAGTAGCCTACTTAGGTGATCAGCTACTTGATTCACTGCCCCGGCTTGATCTTTTATCTCAATATCAAACTCTTGCAAAAGCAAAGCCCATCTTATCAGTCTTGGCTTGGATTGGGGCTTCTTGAGTAGATAACAGACAGCCGCATGATTTGTAAACACAACCACTTGAGAATTGATTAGATATTGCCTAAACTTATCTAAGGTAAATACAATAGCCAACATCTCCTTCTCGGTGGTAGTATAGTTGACTTGAGTGGGATCAGGTATTTTAGAGGCATAAGCTATGACTCTGGATTGCTTCTCCTCCTTTTGACCAAGCATGGCACCTACTGCAAAATTGGAAGTATCGCATGAGAGTTCAAAGTGTAAATCCCAGTTAGGTGCAGTTAAAATTGGAGGTGAAACAAGCATAGATTTAAGAGTATCAAAGGCATGTCTACAATTGTCATCAAAGTTAAATTCCACATCTTTTTTCAACAAAGTAGAAAGGGGTAAGGCAACTTTACTAAAATCTTTAATAAATCGCCGATAAAACCCTGCGTACCCTAAGAAGAATATTAAATCTTTAAGACAGGTGGGTTAAGGAAGTGAGGAAATAACTTCAATTTTAGCCTTATCAACCTCAATCTCCTTTTGGGAGATTAGGTGGCCTAAGACTATCCTACTACTCACCATAAAATGACATTTCTCAAAATTTAAAACCAGCCTCTAATCTATGTACCTCTCAAGGGCCTGTTTTAGGCTATTCAGGTATCGATCAAAGCTCTCCCCATAGACTATGAAGTCATCCATGAAGACTTCCATGTTTTTCTCAAGGATGCCACTAAAAATCGCCATCATGCACCTTTAAAAGGTGCCTAGAGCATTACACAACCCAAATGGCATCCTATGATAAGCATAGGTACTAAAGGGGCATGTAAAAGTGGTTTTGTCCTGATCCTCGGGGGCTATAGGAACCTGAAAATAACCTAAAAAGCCATCTAGAAAACAATAATGTGACTTGCCAGCAAGCCTCTCTAACATTTGATCTATGAAAGTGATTGAGCTCAAATTATTAGTTTCTTTTCATATCATTATCCATGATTTTGTCATCCTTTCTGGTCCTTTTTAATGAAATTTGTGCTTAACTGAGATTTATGGTTCTTACTTTAAGTTAGTGTCATTTTGAGGATTAAATTGTCATAATTGGTTGTTAATTGGATTCAATTGACTTCTAGGACAATTGATACTTCATTTTGTTATTTTTTATTGTAGGACACTAAAGATTTGGAGCCAGAATTGAAGAACTCAAGGCAAAAGAAGCAAGAGAAGATCCTCTGCCTAAGTTCGCCGCGGCCAACATCTCACTTTGCCGCGGCGAAAACCCATCCGTGAAGACAGGTCTCTGCCATGTTTCGTTTCGCCGCGGCGAACCTCTCGAAGCAGCAAATCTCAGACCCGACCATTTCGGGAAATTTTGACCTACCCATCCCCAAAAACCGACCCATGCACGTAAGTTTCGGGTTAGAAACCCTATTTTGGGTATGATGAGGGGGATGACCATTATTCAGCCACCATCTACGTATCTTTCATCCTCTTCTCTCATTTCCACCTCAGAAACCCTAATCCCATTTCCATTTCTCCCATCTGCTGCTGCCATGGCTGAAGAACAATACCTAGTTGGAGTTGATTCAAGAGTTATGACTAGCTAAGCTTCTCAACTCTTGAATATGGTGGAAGAAGCATGAGTTCACAAAGCTTCAAAGGGGAGTTAGCTTCATCTATAAGTTCTAGTTCTTTGTTTATGAATTTCTAGGTCTTAGGATTTGTAAATTTGGGCTGAACTATTTTGATTATGGTTGTAATCAATTCTGGATGATTGTTTTGTGTATTGGATTATTAGTGTTGAATTTGAGCTTCAATACATGTGGTTACATGTATGTTTTTATGCAACTCTTTTGATACTCTCTGTCTTGCATGGTAATGTGTGATTGTTGAGTTGATCTGGGCTTGCATTTAACCAAGTGCATTAATTAATCTTAATACACACACTAAGTGAGCTTAATAGGATCTTATGAAATGGGTACCATTGATTAAGATCCTAGACTTAAAGAGTTCTTTAAGGTTTTTCATTTAGAAAACTTGGTGATTTCTACTCCCATACTTATTTTGAACTATGATTGCTTCAAAGCTATATTCAAGAGATTACATATCATTAACTTCACTTCATTACTACTATCTTAAAAAATCCAAAACATAGTCACTTAGATTTGAATTAATTGCATTTAGTTTTAGCATTTCATTAATGGATAAAAACACCAAAAACCCCTTTTTCATTACTCTGCATAGCATTAATCTAACTTAGACATCTAATTTAGGCTCCCAAAAGAGAACGACCCGAGTTTGCACTACTGCATAGCTTGGATAAATTTTGAGCGAGAACCTCTAAGCGAACGACAAGAAAAGGCTCTCTTTCAAGTGGCGCCGTTGCCGGGGAGCCAAGAAATTGGTTCTCTAGGTTAGCTTGTGCTATTTGATTGTTGATTGAAGTTTTGATCTTTGTGGGTAGCATTTAGGATAGTTTAGTTGCATATTTGTTCATAGTATAGGTTTTCATCTTGCATAGCATCAAAATTTTTGGAAATACAAACAAATATACTGATTTTCTTGATTTTCAGCATCTCCCACGTTGCATCAGTGAAGTCCAGTGTCTGATAAGCGCTCTGTCAAATTTCGCCGCGGCAACATTACCTTTCGCCGCGGCCAACCTTTTCAATTTCTGAGGGAATCCTCTCGGGACTCATTCGCCGCGGCCAACCTGTTCTTTCGCCGCGGCCAAATATTTTAAAAACCGAAGGGTTTCTCGGGACACTTTCGCCGCGGGAACCTCTGTTTTCGCCGCGGCCAACTCCTTGCGATCAGACATCTGGTCTTCTCTGCCAACTTTCGCCGCGGCCAACCCCTGTTTTCGCCGCGGCCAACATCTCTGGAAGTTTTTAAAACTTACATTCAGCTTCTTTATCTGTGCATACTTACTCATACCCCACCCATACATACTCATACTCATCTATACATACTCATACTCATCCATATACTTTCATACTCACACCATACACTTGCATCCATCACATTGCATACTTTTATTTGACTTTGTGTGCTGCAAGTCAATTTTGTTACTTTTTCTCTTGTGATACTTATTTTGCATGCCACGAAAAACCAAGCTTGTGCCCTATAACCCGGAGATTGAGAGAAGACTCACAGAGATAAGAAGAGAGAAAAGAGTCGGAGGGACAAGTGAGTTGGTGGTTGAGCAAGAGAATATTTCAGTGGAATCTAGCCTATCCAGTAGTGAGAGTGAACCTACTGACCAAGAGATAATGGCTGATTTACCACAAAACCAACCTCATCCTAACCCCAATGCCAACCAAGTAAGGAATGGAGGAAATGGTGAACAAGAGAGAGTGGGAGAAAATAATGGGAACCCTAGAAGAAGAACAATTAGGGAAGCCACCACATCTGATGTTAACTTTGACCCATTTACTGCTGCATGTCCAAATTTTGAAGTTAACTTTGAGATTAAAGGTTTATTGATTAACTCTCTTCCTAAATTTCATGGCTTGACAGGAGAAGACCCATACCTCCATCTGCAATCTCTTTCCATGATTTGTCAGAGTATGAAGCCTGTGGGAGCATCGTTGGACCAAGTGCTATGGAAGGTTTTTCATCTATCCTTGGAAGGCAAGGCTAGGGAATGGTACATGAGCATTCCAAGACATGTAGCTGATGCATACCATAGCTGGGGGAACTTAAGGAAGGCATTTTTGGAGAAATACTTTCCGGCTTCTCGAACTTCATCAATGAGGAAGGAGATTTATTCTGCCAAGCAAGACTACGATGAATCCCTCTACGATTACTGGAATAGATTTCAGGACCTACTTTCAAGATGCCCACATCATCAAATTCCGGATGAGCAACTGGTGCAGTACTTCTATGATGGGTTGAAGAACCAAGAGAAGGGTATGTTGGATGCTGCATCGGGAGGATCTTTGATAGACTCTACTGCTGCGGAGGCTTGGGATTTGATAAAGAAGATGGCCCTGAATCATCAACAACATGGGGTGAGAGATACTAAAGGAGTACATGAGATGGGAGCTGCTTCGGTGCACAGCAGAAGAATGGACGCTTTGGAATCAAAGTAGATTCTTTGGGAAGCCAAGTGACATCTCAATTGTCTTTGATTACTGCTGAATTGAAGAATATGAGTGTGCATCGCCCATCCACTCCTATGGACATTACAGCGCCTAGTTGTGACACATGTGGATCAGTCATGCATATATCTAGCGTTTGTCCGGGCCGTTATGAGGAAGTGTCTGCAGTCTTCCAAGGCCGCCCAAATCAAAAATGGGACCCCTACTCCAACACTTACAATGAGGGATGGAAATCAAACCCTCGATTGGGCTGGAGGAATGATGATAGTAGACCTCCAAATAGATTTCAGAAGAGTGGAGGAGCTGGTCCATCTTCAAACCAGTTCCAAAACCAGTCTCAAGCCCTTGCGGTCCCACCTAAGGATGAAACGAATCAACTTCTACAGAATATGATGGCTTTAATGAAGGAAGAAAGGGCTGCCAACGCTACTCAGTTCAACTCCTTAGCTTCACTAATTCAACAAGATTCATCCAAGAATGATGCTAGATTTAGTGCTTTGGAAAAGAGAATGGAGCAATGGGAGACTAAATCTGAGAACATAAACTCCTATGTAACTCAGTTATCCAACAACATGAGTGAGCAACAAGCTAGAAGCAGTGGCACCATTCCTTCCAATACTGTCATAAACCCAAAGGGTTTGAATGCAATCACGCTACGAAGTGGGAAGCAAGTAAGATTCAGTGAAGAGGAAGAAGAATCAGTTGATGAGGAGATTGAGTGTGATAAGCCTCTTCTTACACATTCAAGAGTTAAGAATTCTGAGAGTGCAAAAGAGAGAGAATTGCTAGATGAAAAGAAGTCAACTCTTCTAAGTAGCAAAGGAGCAAAATCTGAGAGCAATTATGAGAAAGCAGCATCAAAGGAGCATGATGGATCATCTAAGCATGGAGCTGGTAAGCTGAATGATAAAGAGGTAAATCTCAAAGACCTTCCTTTTCCTAATTCGTACTTGATTAGCAAAAGAAAGTCTGAAACTAAGTATGAAAAAGATATTATTGATGTGTTTAGTAGAGTGGAAGTTAATATTCCTTTGCTTGATCTTGTTAAGAGAGTTCCTGCTTATGCTAAATACCTTAAAGACCTGTGTACCCATAAGAGGAAGTTTAGACCAAATGAAAGAGTTCAAGTGAGCTCCAATGTGTCTGCCCTGTTTAAGCCTCAAATCCCTGTGAAATGCCAAGACCCTGGATCCTTCACCATCCCTTGCACAATAGGAAAAGTTTCTATAAGGGGAGCCTTACTAGATCTAGGAGCAGCTATTAATGTGATGCCTAAGTCTGTATACACTTCACTAGGAGTCAAGACGCTTAAGTCTACCACTGTAGTACTCCAGTTGGCTGATAGAAGTATTAGGTATCCGGAAGGCATCATAGAGGATATTTTGGTTCAGGTTAAGGATTTGGTCTTTCCTGCTGATTTTTATGTACTTGACATGTCCTCTGAGCTTGTCCATGACACCACACTGATTCTTGGTAGACCTTCTTGAGGACTGCTAACACTATGATTAGCATGAAAGAAGGTACCATCACTATGGAAGTAGGAGATCATAAGGTTTGTTTTAACATGTATGAAGCAATGAAGCATCCTTATGAAGACTATTCTCTCTTGGGTGTAAATATGATTGATGTTGCTGTTGATGATGCTTGTTCTGAGTTTGAATTGCAAGATGACTCCTCTAGTTCTGAACTTTATTCTGTTAATTCTGATGATGAGGATGACACTATTTCTTCTTTTTCATCCCTTTACTCTACACCTTCTTCTTGCTCATGTGGTGATAAAGATACATGCCTTGATTGCACTGTGTTTAATTGTATGCTTTCCCTCCCACATGCATTTTCTATTTCCTCCCTTGACTCCAAATTAGACTTTGATCCCTCTATTGTCAGCGATAATTCCCTTGGGGAAAGGTTTTCTGTTGCTATTTCAGATATGGAGGAAGAAGTCATGGAGGAGATTCCCTCTAAGGCAGTTGCTGTAGATCAACTAGAAGTTGGTTCAACGCTTGGAGAGGAAGCTATCTGCAAGGTTGAGGAATTCTCACTGATTGAAGGAAAGGGGAGTAATCTTTTCTCTCTTGAACTTCATAATTTGATTCCTCTATTGTGCAACCACCTACTCTTGAGTTGAAACCCCTGCCCCCTACTGTGAAATATGCTTTTCTAGAGTCTGATGAGCGATTACCGGTTATTATAGCTAACTCCCTGTCTAAGGTTGAGGAAGAAAGACTCCTTACTGTTTTGAGAGAGCATAAGAGGGCTATTGGGTGGACTTTAGCGGACATTCCTGGAATTAGTCCAGCCATTTGCACACATAGAATCTTGCTTAGTGAAGGTTCAAAATCAGTGAGACAACCCCAGAGAAGACTAAACCCCCTGATTCTTGATGTGGTTAAGAAGGAAATTACCAAACTTCTAAGTGCTGGGATCATCTATCCCATATCTGATAGTGAGTGGGTTAGTCCAATACATGTAGTGCCTAAAAAGAGTGGGGTTACTGTTATTAGAAATGATAGGGATGAGCTTATTCCTACAAGAGTGCAGAATTCCTGGCGTGTGTGCATAGATTATAGAAAACTCAATGATGCCACACGGAAAGATCATTTCCCTCTTCCTTTCATAGACCAGATGCTTGAGAGACTTGCAGGCAAATCTCATTACTGTTTTCTAGATGGTTTCTCTGGGTACTTTCAAGTACCTATTGCACCGGAGGACCAAGATAAAACCACTTTTACATGCCCTTTTGGTACCTTCGCCTATCGTAGGATGCCTTTTGGGTTATGTAATGCTCCAGGGACTTTCCAACGTTGTATGATGGCTATATTCTGTGAATTTTTAGAGGAATGTATGGAAGTCTTTATGGATGATTTTACTGTTTATGGTGGTTCTTTTGATGATTGTCTTGCTAGTCTTGAAAAGGTTTTGAAAAGATGCATTGAAAAGAATTTGATTTTAAACTTTGAAAAGTGTCATTTTATGGTCAATGAGGGGATAGTTCTAGGACATTTGATTTCTAAAAAGGGAATTGAAGTTGATAAAGCTAAGATTGAGGTTATATCTTCTTTGCCTTATCCTGCCTGTGTTAAAGATATTAGATCATTTTTGGGTCATGCGGGATTCTATAGGCGGTTTATAAAAGATTTCAGCAAGATTGCTTTACCTCTCTCCAAGCTTTTACAAAAAGATGTGAAATTTGATTTCGATGATTCTTGTAAAGTTGCCTTTAGTGATTTGAAATCTAAACTCATTTCTCCTCCTATTCTTGTTGCACCAAACTGGACCATGCCCTTTGAAATTTCATGTGACGCTTCTAATTTTGCTGTAGGAGCTATGTTAGGCCAGAGGGAGGAGAAGCTCTCAAGAGTCATTGCCTATGCTTCGAAAACACTGGATGCAGCTCAAGTCAATTATACCACAACAGAAAAAGAGCTATTTGCAGTTGTTTTCGCTTTAGAGAAGTTTAGACCTTACTTGTTAAATTCTCATGTGACTGTTTTCACTGATCATGCAGCTGTTCGCTATCTTCTTAAGAAACCACAATCGAAGCCACGATTGATTAGGTGGACATTACTTCTTCAGGAATTTGACATTGAAATCAAGGATAGAGCCGGGGCTGAGAACCATGTAGCCGATCACTTAAGTAGGCTACCTGATGATACACGGGGAGTAGACTCTTCTGAACTCACCTGTGATTCCTTTCCTGATTCAGTATTATGTGCTCTAGCTGTTAAAGAGCCTTGGTATGCGCATATTGTTAATTATCTTATAACCGGACTCACCCCTCCTTTCATGTCTAAATTTCAGGCACAAAAACTTCAAAGCGAATCGAGGCACTACATCTGGGATGCCCCTCACTTATGGCGGATATGTAGTGACCAAGTTATCAGAAAGTGTGTGCCTAGTGAAGAGTTTGAGTCTGTCATTACAGCTTGCCATTCAATGGTTTGTGGTGGTCATTTCAGTGCAAGGAGAACATCTAGGAAAATTCTAGATTCTGGTTTTTACTGGCCAACCCTTTTTAAAGATTCTTATGATTTTTGTCGGTCCTGTGACAAATGTCAACGTTTTGGGGGGTTAGGTAAAAGACATGAAATGCCTCAACAACCTTTACTGTTTTGTGAAATTTTTGATGTTTGGGGGATTGATTTCATGGGTCCCTTTCCTCCGTCCTTTGGTTTTATATACATTCTTCTAGCTGTTGATTATGTTTCCAAATGGATAGAGGCTGTACCTACTAGAAAAGATGATGCCCAAGCGGTTTCTAAGTTTCTTAAGTCCAACATTTTCTGTAGGTTTGGGATTCCAAGGGCTGTGGTGAGCGATAGAGGTACCCATTTTTGTAATAAAGTGGTAGATAACTTGTTTTCTAAATTTGGTGTCACCCACAAAGTCTCCACTGCATATCACCCCCAAACCAATGGCCAAGCTGAAGTGTCCAATCGAGAAGTGAAACAAGTGCTGGAGAAGATAGTCAAACCATCCAAGAAAGATTGGAGCCTAAGATTAGAGGAAGCATTGTGGGCCTACAGAACTGCCTATAAGTCGCCAATTGGAATGTCTCCTTATCGTTTAGTCTTTGGCAAAGCATGCCATCTACCAGTAGAGTTGGAGCATAAGGCATATTGGGCAGTCAAACAATGCAACATGGATTTGCAATCTTCTGGGGTGGAGAGGAAGTTGCAGCTGCAAGAGCTTGAGGAGCTGAGATTGGAGGCTTATGAGAGCGCTAGACTTTACAAGGAGAAGACAAAATTGGTGCATGATAAGGGTCTCCTACGGAAGAACTTCAAGGTGGGAGACAAAGTGCTGATGTTTAAGGCCAGATTCAAATTTAAGCAAGGAAAGTTCAACACCCGTTGGGATGGGCCTTACACAGTCACAAAGGTGCATAATTTTGGAATGGTGGAGCTTCTCGATGAGGAAACTGGAGCAAACCTTAAAGTTAATGGCCATCAGTTGAAGCTCTACCATGAGAACCAGAAACCCCCTTAGCTCCCTGGTAGTTTCTTTCCTTCACTCATTTACATGCTTTTGCTTAATTGTTAATCTTGTTATGTTGCATGCGTTGTATGTTGAATGAGTGTGGGGGAGAAACTCCCTTCAGTAGGAAAGTAGAGTAGTTATAGCTAATTTCAATAAGACTCCCCTGGTAGTTTTTGATCTCTCTCCTATCTTGTTTCATGCCTGATGAATTGGTGTTTTAAATGAATTATATGATTCAATTTGATTGAGGAATTTTATCTGTGGTATACTGCCTATTCATGGATTTGTTGAACACCTCTTGATCTCTTTTGAGGCATTCTAAAGTTTTTGAAATATCCAGCCTTGTCTGTTGTTGGTTGTTGTGTTTATCTGGGTTTAAGTGTTTTTTCTTTTACTCTGTGCTTTCTGTGGTGTTTCGCCGCGGCGAAACTCGCCGTCCCTGTGTGTTTCCTCTCGGGATTGTTTCGCCGCGGCGAACTTATGTTTGGCCGCGGCGAAACGTCTTTCTTCCGTGCGTTTCTTCTCGGGCATTGTTCGCCGCGGCGAACTTATGTTTCGCCGCGGCGAACGTGCCGTTTCTGCGTTGAAGCGTTTCGTCTTTTGCTGATTTTTTTCACCCGTTTTTCCCATTTTACCCCCAGTCTGAACCGCCCGCCCCTCTTCCCTTCAACCTATTTTGGTCTTTTCCCATCCCCACTCAATTAAACCCTTTCATTCCCCTCTAATTTCTTAAACCGTTTCCCCCCTTTTCTTAAACCGTCGACCTCTCCATTTTTCCTCTCCCTTCCCCCTGCTCGTCTTCTACTTCGAAACCGTCGGCGTGCTCTGCTCTCATTCTATCTCCTTCCGCCGCTCAGCGTCTCCTCTCTCCTTCACTTGTTCGGCGTCGTGTGTGTGCTCTCCCTTCGGCCTCCCCTGTTTCGTGTGTGTGTTTCGCTTTGGCCGCCTTCCGTGTTCCTTCTCCTCTTTCTTGGTATGTTCTTCCTTCTCCCTTGTTCTTTCCTTTAGTTTAGTTTAATTTAGTGGTTTCTAAGTTTATTTGTTCTGGTTTTTGCTATTGGGTTAGTTTGTGGTTAGTGTAGTTGCGTGGCCTATAGGTTACCTAATGATTCATAGTGCATTGTCTTTTTAATTAATCTATTTGCTTAATTTTGAAAATTTTTAGTCCTCTGAAAACCTATGAATCATTAACTAACCATTTGCCACTGTTAGGTTTTAATTTTGTTCATTTCTGTGTTGTTTAGGTTGTAGGTCTTTTTGTTGTGATTAGTGTTCTTTCTGTTTGTTGCTTCAGGATATGCCTCGCACCAAAAACCCTGAACCTTTACCCGTGTCTGAGTCTGAGTCTGACTCTGAGGGACCCATAACCTATGATGCCATCTATAGGGTAGTGGACAAGCGCCCCCTCCTTAGGGAGAGAGCCTTTCCCCTTGAACCATCCGACCATCCCTTTGTCAAAAGACTTCAGGAATCCCAAATGCTTGAATTGGCTCGCCCACGAGCCAATGGTAATGATGTCTTTGTCCGCCACTTCTATACCTACGCCCGCCTTAATGGCATGCTATCCATTCCCTTCCGGGGCAAGAATGTGAACTACACTTTCACTATTTTTAACATAAGAGACCACTACCGGCTTCCTGTAGTCCGTAATTCTCAGTACTCTCATTATCGCGATAATTATCCTTATGATGAGATCCTCCAGACCCTATGCCGGGATGGTGCCACTTGGCATCGTCCCCGCACTGCTGAACTGTACCTAAAACGTTCTGATTTTCGGCCTGAGGCAAAGCCGTGGCTACACTTAGTCTGCAATAACATCCTACCTACTTCCCACCTCCAGAACCTCCCCAAACGCCAAGCTCTTATTGTTTTTCTCCTCATGACCGGCAAATCCTTTGATGTAGCTGAAATCATTCAATCCGCCCTCCATTATTCCGTCAATACCAAAAAAGTCACCCATAGCATCATCTTTCCCCATCTTGTTTCTGACCTTTTCCGCAAGTGCGGAGTTCCTTCATTTGATGATGACAGCTACTTCGAACCTGCACCTTTATTCCGGTTTGAGCGCCTTAAACTACCCACCATTCCACCCCACCCACCTGTCCACCCCGTTTACGATGTTAGTGCAGGCCAGGCCGCCACTGATCCAGCCGAGGAAGGCCCTGATGTTCCAGAACCTCCCCAGCCCGTCACCTTAGACACGCTTGCCGATGATATTGACGAGCTGTCTGAGGAAGTTCATCAGATTCGCGTTACACTCATTCGGGAGATAAAGCGGCAGAAGGACCGTGATGCCCTATTTGAGCGAGAACGTCGCTACCGCCGCCGTTTTGATGCTTTGCTTGCGGATCGTTTGAACTTCGCTTTACCGGCTGAGGAGGAGGAGCCACAGCACCATATGGGTATGGACGGAGCCGGCACATCGGGTGCAGGACCGTCAGGATCTGGAGCAGCTGACCCTGAGCATCTATCTTAGTTTTCTGTTTTTGTGGTTTTCTGTTGTTTTCTTTAGTTCTTTTGTTTCATGTGTTGTTTTGAGGCTGGATTGTTTCTTACACTTTATGGTGCCTCATTGGTTTTTACGCTTGTTCACTTGGATGATTTCTGATTAGTTTGCTTTAATCTTTGTTCTATTTTCACCTCTGCGCCTCCTTGCTCATATTTGCTGTCCCTAATCACCCTTGTTCACAAATTGAGGACAATGTTGTGTTTAAGTGTGGGGGAGGTCTATATTGTGGATTTTAGCAAATGCTTCTCGTGCATCCATGCATTTAGATGATTTTGAGGTGTTTTTGAACTGATAGATTGGTTTAATTGTGAATATTTTGAGTTTAGTTGCTGAAGAGTTGAAATTGCACAGGAATTTTCGCTTTCTGCCATGTTTCGCCGCGGCCAACTTCTTAGTTCGCCGCGGCGAAGCCTCCTCTTTCACGCGTAATAAGCCATTCGGCCATGTTTCGCCGCGGCGACCCCCTTGTTTAGCCGCGGCGAACCCCTTCAAAAAAAAAAAAAATCTTTGCAATTTCAACTGGTCTTCAGAAAATTTTCCCGGGCTTAGAATCTTTATGCTCCTGCAATTTTTTTTAAAATGGATAGAAAGTTCAGAGTTTACTTGTGCTTTTAGAAAAATTTTCATGCTTTTAAATGAGGGTTGAACTTAGACTAGTTATTCTCATGTTTTTGACAGATAGTAAATGATGATGTGCTTTGAAATTATGACTATGTGGTTGTTAACTTTTGAGATTGACTAATTGAGATTTGAGCCTTGTTGGAAGGATTTTTGGACCTTAAGTTATTGAATTGAGTGAATCTGCTTATTTCATATTTCTCTAGAACTTGTTTTCATTCTTAATCGAAGCTTAGCGAATCAATTTTTGTAAAAATGATAGAGGCATTCGATTTCATACCCGCATTTCCCAAACACAAACCCAATCATTTTACCATTGCAAACCCTTTTGAGCCTTCATCTTTAGTACATGCATGCAAAAAAAAACAGAGAGAGAGAAGTTGCTCATACGAAATATATATATATATATATATACAAAAAGGGTTAGAAAAAGAAAAAGAGATATATGCAAAAAAAAAAAAAGAAGAAGAAGAAGAAAAAGAGAGAGAAGTTGCTCATACGAAAAATATATATATATATAACACACAAAAAGGGTTAGAAAAGAAAAAGAGATATATGCAAAAAAAAAAAAAAAAGAAAGAAAGAAATAAAGATATACATATAAAAATAAGTAGCTTCTCTCCCAGTTTTTATGTCTTAATAATTTGCATGTTCGTACTCATTTTCATTTTCATTTCATTCATTCCGACTGACCTCCATTCTAAATTTTGACCCCTAAAAGTCCTCTTGATTTGCAAAGTTGTTTCCCATGGTGGAGAGGTAGAATTATTACAAGCCTATGGTAGAAATTGGATTGAGTAGACTTGGAGTGAAATAACCCTAAAGACAAGTGAGTTAAGAGTGAAACACTTATCCGTGAGATGGATCTTTCTTAATCAATCTTTTAAGTTAATTTTCCATTGTGATCGTTTTCTTAGCATATCTTTGTTTACTGATGTCAAATCCGTGAGAATTTCTTACTAATCTTCTGCTTTCATCTTTAAGCATGGTAGTGTTTCTCTTTGTGCTAGTGTCACTTTGAATTATTCTCGCGCTTTGTTCAGGAGTACAAAGGTCTAAGTGTGGGGGAATTTGATTGAGCTCAAATTATTAGTTTCTTTTCATATCATTATCCATGATTTTGTCATCCTTTCTGGTCCTTTTAATGAAATTTGTGCTTAACTGAGATTTATGGTTCTTACTTTAAGTTAGTGTCATTTTGAGGATTAAATTGTCATAATTGGTTGTTAATTGGATTCAATTGACTTCTAGGACAATTGATACTTCATTTTGTTACTTTTTTATTGTAGGACACTAAAGATTTGGGGCCAGAATTGAAGAACTCAAGGCAAAAGAAGCAAGAGAAGATCCTCTGCCTAAGTTCGCCGCGGCCAACATCTCACTTCGCCGCGGCGAAAACCCATCCGTGAAGACAGGTCTCTGCCATGTTTCGCCGCGGCGAACCTCTCGAAGCAGCAAATCTCAGACCCGACCATTTCGGGAAATTTTGACCTACCCATCCCCAAAAACCGACCCATGCACGTAAGTTTCGGGTTAGAAACCCTATTTTGGGTATGATGAGGGGGGATGACCATTATTCAGCCACCATCTACGTATCTTCATCCTCTTCTCTCATTTCCACCTCAGAAACCCTAATCCCATTTCCATTTCTCCCATCTGCTGCTGCCATGGCTGAAGAACAATACCTAGTTGGAGTTGATTCAAGAGTTATGACTAGCTAAGCTTCTCAACTCTTGAATATGGTGGAAGAAGCATGAGTTCACAAAGCTTCAAAGGGGAGTTAGCTTCATCTATAAGTTCTAGTTCTTTGTTTATGAATTTCTAGGTTAGGATTTGTAAATTTGGGCTGAACTATTTTGATTATGGTTGTAATCAATTCTGGATGATTGTTTTGTGTATTGGATTATTAGTGTTGAATTTGAGCTTCAATACATGTGGTTACATGTATGTTTTTATGCAACTCTTTTGATACTCTCTGTCTTGCATGGTAATGTGTGATTGTTGAGTTGATCTGGGCTTGCATTTAACCAAGTGCATTAATTAATCTTAATACACACACTAAGTGAGCTTAATAGGATCTTATGAAATGGGTACCATTGATTAAGATCCTAGACTTAAAGAGTTCTTTAAGGTTTTTCATTTAGAAAACTTGGTGATTTCTACTCCCATACTTATTTTGAACTATGATTGCTTCAAAGCTATATTCAAGAGATTACATATCATTAACTTCACTTCATTACTACTATCTTAAAAAAAAATCCAAAACATAGTCACTTAGATTTGAATTAATTGCATTTAGTTTTAGCATTTCATTAATGGATAAAAACACCAAAAACCCTTTTTTTCATTACTCTGCATAGCATTAATCTAACTTAGACATCTAATTTAGGCTCCCAAAAGAGAACGACCCGAGTTTGCACTACTGCATAGCTTGGATAAATTTTGAGCGAGAACCTCTAAGCGAACGACAAGAAAAGGCTCTCTTTCAAGCTTATTGAATGGACCTAAGTTAACTTAAATGTCATGCAATACAACTTGAAATTAACAGGGGGTTTTGTTTTTTTCCCCTGAAATCATTAAGTAAATTGATGAATGATAAACAAAATATTTTGGATTTTAGGGAAATAGGTAATGAAAGTAGGTAAGAACCAAATAATGATGAAGTTCCTCTTGAAAGTGTGCTCAGGCTGTCATAGTTCCAAATCAATTGATATGGAAGTAGAAATCACTAATTTTTGAAATGATAAACCTTAAAGTATTCCTA